>NC_141143.1:143619322-143756822 GCF_053477565.2 Lygodium microphyllum
ACCCTAGTGTCAAGAACTTCTAAGACAAAAGCTATTGTTGCCTATGATAAAGAGCAGCTCTGACCATGGGGAGCCTAGCTCCGAGAAGCCTAGGATAGATTAGATGTACTTAGTACTTAATGATGTCTCTTTTGCAATGTAACTCAGTTTGTAATCTTCTCTTGTCTTATTAAAAATTGATATTGTTGGATTTGCATGCAATGTAGTTTGTGATACATGTCATTTATTATTATTTGTATTTGATTGTGATACTTATTTTTCACATTTATAAGCAACATGATTTGTCATTTAAATTTAACTTTATTGAATTCATACATAACATTTATTTATCATGACTAAACAAAAAAAAGATGTGCCAAAAAATTGTATTCATATTCATAACAATTTAGATAGAATCTGATATATAAGAAAGGTTTACAAAATCATTTCAAAAGCTAGCTTCCATCGATGTAGATCCATATTATTGCTGCTCTCCACCAGGACTATCCCTCCATCACCGAAAGAATCTCACTATTCGTAGATCCCTATCAATGACAGTGACCCTTCTTGCATGCATTGCTACATAGATCGAGTCTTCGAACAAGTCAATTAGGAAGGCTTCAACAGCTTCCTGTAGTGCAAGGAGAGCTTGGGCATTCCACCAATCAAGTCAATCCGCACTTGAACTATCGGGGAAGTGCCTCCTACTATTTCAAATCAATATGTTTTGCATTATCTCCCACACCACCTTTTGGAATGTAGTTGTTGGTACCAAGAGGTGCATGGTCTTCTGATAATGGCGAATCTCTTGGAGGGTCACTATGTGTGGCTTCCATTAGCGCTTGCAATGGTGGCATGGTGATGGTGGTGGTGGAGCATGGGGAATTCGCCTCTACGTGGGAGTTATTGGGGGGAATATCCGAGCCACTTGCTTGGTGCGTGCCATGTCTTCCAGGAGTGAGAACTTGAAACACAAAACTCAAATGGGTAAAATGAGGTGAAACTTTCAACTTATAGCCAAACTTTTTAAAAATCCATAAACTTGAATTAATGTATTTAGATTTCAGAAAAAATATAACAAGTGATCATATCGACTTGAAATTTTACACGTGAACTCTTCTAGGATACATCAACCACCCAAATAAATTTGGCCTTATCAAAAGCATATGGGACACCTAGTCAAAGGCTCACATATGGGGCCTTGAATCTGGGAAATCAGGGCTCCACACATGAGCCTCCAATAGGGTGTCCCAAATGCTTCTGATGGGGCCAATTTTTTAATTTTAATGAGTTCTTATGATGCCCAACACATGGGTGAAGTTTCACGAGATTCTAATTTAGAAAATTGACAATTGAATCTTTTTTTGAAAAATGCAATGATTGAATTATACTTCACTGAGAACAAAAAAAAAAATCACAAAGGATTCATACTTGCATATTAAATGTATTCTTAACCAAACTACATGCGATATTAAACTGAAATTTCACAAAATATAAATCATGGGAAAAATGGAATATCATATATTGAATATCGTATTGACAAACCATAAAATATAGTAAAGACATAGTACATCGGCCCAAGTTACAATTGTTCATTGACGTGTGTGTGATTGCATATAAAATTTATCCTCAACAAAACTACTTGCAAAATTGGAAACTTAAAAATTCACACAATGCAAGTCATGGGAAAAATAGAATATCACATATCGGATATAGCATTATGAAACCACAAAATACACGATAGATAGTACATTACACCAAGTACAACTAGTGCTAAGCAAAATTTGGCTCCATTTTGAAGGCCATTGCAATCAAATATTTGAAGATCTACTGGAATGATAACCAAAAACCAAGCTCCATAAAATTTACAACCTGACATGAGCTAAACATAGAACCATTTACAAGGTAGCTTCTCAAAGTATGTTGTTGATATTAAGATTAAATACATCCTTGTTGTTGTGAATCCTATGAATAAGAATCAAATCTATTCCAACATTCCTAAACTTCCAGCTATTACCAATAATGTATCTAAAGCCAAATCTATAGTCTGTTACAAATGTCATCAACCTGGACATCTAGCGGTGAATTGTCAATCCAAAAATCCAACTTTTCACATCAACTATTTGGGAGCAACAGAAGATGAAGAATATGAAGAAATGCCAGATTTCACGGAAGACGATGATGATATCGGTACTACTTCAGATACTTTACCAGAATGACCATGGGAACAGATCTCAATGGATTTTATCACTGGTTTTCCTAACACTAAAGCTAATCATGATATGATTTGGACTATTGTTGATAAGTTTAGCAAACAAGCATATTTCATTTCATGCAAGAAAACGTTAACTACATCTCAACCTGCTGAATTGTTTTTGAAAACTGTTTTCACTAATCATTGTTTGCCAAAAGTTATTATTTCTGACCGTGATTCTAGATTCTGCAATAATTTTTGGATTACTTTGTTTGCTAATTTAGGAACAAATATTGATTTTTCATCTGCATTTCATCCTAAAACAAATGGGCAAATAGAAGCTATTAACAATACCATTTTAGATCTTTTGCGTGCATATACAATTTCAAAACCACAAACATGGGATACACATTTACATTTACTTTAGTTTGCATACAATAACATACCACATATAGCTACACAGAAAGCACCATTTGAAATCATTTATGGATATAGATTACCTACCCCAGTTACATCATTGTCAAACAAAGTTCAAGTTACTGATGATATTGCTAACATGCATGCTACTATTTTTTATGAAGTTAAAGACGTGATTGCGAAAGCCCAGCAATCATACACAAAACAAGCCAACAAGAAAAGAAAAGCTATGAGTTTCAATGTTGATGATTATGTTTGGTTATGTATTGAAAAGAGAAGATTACAAAGTGTTAACAAACACCCTGTTGTAAAGTTAGCTCCTCGATTTTATGGACCTTTCAAGATCATTCACAAAATCAATGACAATGCATTTAAACTAGAATTACCACAACACTGGAAAATCCACAACACTTTTCATATTAGTTTATTATGACCTTTTAGAGGCCAATTACTTGTACATCCTGTCTATGAAAACCCTCCTTTGCTAGAAGAAGAAACTAAAATCCTTGAACCCGAAACTATTCTAGATACTGACTTTATGACCACTAGAACTGGCCGTAGATATTCTAGATATTTTGTTAAGTTTAAAAATCATCTTGTTGAAGAGGCCCAATGGATGCATGCTCGAGACCTAAGTACTTACCCCTCATTGCTGGCTCCACATTGAGCTAATAGCAATTGAGGACAATTTCTATCCCACCCCGGGCGTATGATGCCACGAGGCATATTCCATGATGGATTTTGTGAGGTTTTGCAGTGGATTTCGCAAAATTATATTTGTTGCCGGGGCTCATACACAAGGTAGATTCCTTGTGCAAAAAGTCGATGGGGACGCCTGCCCTTTTTGAGCGTCTTATTAATTTAATGTGCAAGTGGGTGATTCCATAGCGGGTGATTCCGCAAAATACATCTTTAAATTAATGGACATTTATGAGTTTAGAGTGCACACTCGTAATAAATTAAGGTTAGGATTGAGTTCTAACCAATTTATTTATTTTGTAGCTGAAGACTACTAGATATTCACTTTTGTCAGTTTAATTTTATTATTTTCTAACAATTGTGAATGCTTCAGTTGATGTGTAGAGCAGGCAGCAGTGGCGTTGGGAAGCACTGGGCAATAGCGTGTATTCAAGTTATTTAGAAGAAATTATCATTTTGATGGGCACGTATCTTAGGCATGGCACCAATATTTATTTTGACGCGCTTATTTATTGAAGTGCATGATATTTATTTATTATTTTGTATACGCATGGGCACACAATTTAAATATTTGTTATTGGATATTTTATTTGTGCAAAGCTCGACTCTTTGGGCGCCCAATCGCTTTAATTCTTTAGTGGGACAAAAGCAAACACAAAAGCTAAAGCGTGCTAATTGTAAATTGGGCTATTTTTTGAGCTTAAAGATTAATAATATATCAAATACATGCTTTGTGGAGCACTCACACAAGGCGTGGGAGGGAGATTGACCCAATTAGTCTTTTGCTTTATGTCGTGCAAGTCTTCTCTCTTGTTTTTTGTACAAAAGTAGAGTTCTTTTGTTCTTGGGGACCTTCTGATGCTCACTACGTACGCATACAACATCCGTTTTGTGCACCACTATGGCCACCATTGTCCGCCACCAAGGGGCTATTATCACTCACAGTACACTCATTAGATTCAAAAGAGTGTTGAGCTCCTGCTCTTGCATGTGCCTTCTTAATAGGAAGCTTGGAACATGCCATGGTTGTAATGACGTAGGATAGAAAAGTGGAGGGTAGAGTGAAGAGTAAGGGAAAAAAATGAAAGGAGAGACTTGACTTAAATACGAAACTTTTAAACTTACTGTAGTATAAATGAACTTTAAAATAACTTTAGTATAAATGAACTTTCAAACTTATTGTAGCATAAATAAACTTATGTTTCTCTCTCTCTCTCTCTCCACCCGATCCCTCCCACTCTTTGTCTCATGCCACCCCCCTCATGGCCCTCTCTCTCTAGGCTAGTGAATCTTCCAAGGTTTGGAATTTTCAAATCTTTACCTTAGGATTTTAAACTCAACTTTTCATCATTTAAATTCATTTTTTTGAAAGTTCTAACAATATCTTCTATCTATAGTCAAATAAAGAACTCAAGTAGAGATAACCTTAAACTTCACTCTCTAAGATAGGCATTGTTACATTGTCTCTTCTCCCAAGAAGTGTGGTTTAAGAATAATAGACCCAAAAGATAGAGGAATCGATATCAAAACTTTGAAAAACATAGTTTGAACCTTTGAAATTTAAAACAAATTTTACAAAATGCTCTTTTAGCCAAATTCAAATGGACAAACTATCTAAAGCTTAAGATAGGAGTGTTAAAGACATCTCATGTTTAAGATAGAAGTATTGATGAGTCATATCCTTAGTACATGTACTCTCTCTTTGACTCTAAATGCATCAAAATTGTACTCTTTATCTAGGTCTCCATTTCTTGCCATCTCTCTCTTAGGTTGCCAACCATTCTACATGGTGTTGTCTAGCCGTGTTGTTTTTATATCTTGCTTTCCTCACTTCATATATTTTCCTACTTATAGATTCTGCTTCTCAGAGGTTTTGGACTTCTTATTTTTTACCTCGTATCGTATCTCTAATCTCCTATACCACCATTGGAATAATTACCTCATAGAATTGGAATCATTGATGCCACCTCCATGATCAATTGCCTTTTGAAAAGCACAATGAGCTTGCCAGTGAGATCATTCCATGCCTTGAGTTGACCATACTGACCATGTAGTGTGTTATGCTATTTGAAGTCCATTCCTCCACCATAGAGTTATGAAATTTAGCAACTATCTCTTTAAATGTATTGGCATCACCATTCCTAAACCTCAACTTTTGTAAGAAAGCTACTAATCTATCTAGGTGCATCCACACTTCTACCTTTGCAATCCCCATTCTTTTCCCATTGCTCCAATTTGGAACAATAAGGTGCAACTTTTTCCATACTTCATACTTCTCTAGTTGTTTCATAAGCATATTGCCTTCCTCATCTCGAGGTGGAGATACAAACTTCCTAGCCTTGGGTCCACCAAAGCATGGTTTGCAAGGGATATTTTCACTCTTACCTGAATTTTTCTCATCCTTTTTTATTTCTACTTGGCCCCATGCAATCCAACTTTAGAGAGGACTTGTTCTACCTTCCTGCATGTAGCATCAGCTTTCAACACAAGTTGCATCTTGTGAATCATTCATATTCATATACTCGCTTCTTATTTATTCTAACAGAATAAGGCAATGTGCAAAAGTGAACCCTTGTCAATGGTATTTTCAAAATAGAGCGCCAATTGGGATCCATTGGGACTAGCACTCCATTTCTCACGACTTTCTGATTACGTATTGGAGCATCTTGTTGTCATGTCTTGTTAAGCCATTCTTTATTTCCATCTTTCCCTTTCTTCCTAGTTTGCATACAATATATACATGAAATTTTTGCATTTGTTACATTCGATAAACCAAACATACACTTCATTTTTTTAAAATCACCTACAAGATGGCATTCAACTTGATAGTCCCAAAATCATTCAACATGTAAAGTTGCTCCATTATTTTGATGTTGAATAACACTAGGTATATTAATGAGGTTTAAAAACACTTTAAGTACCTCATGATCCTCCTTTGATACTTCAAATGTTGCAAGCCCCCACATTTTATTCTCTGATTGCACACTGAAGTATAAAGGATAGTTTTCATTGATGTCAGGATCCATGGTCAATTCATAAGTGTTATACTCACATGTTCAAGTTTTTGCTTCTTGATAATCTCAGTCTCATCAAGTTTGAGGACAACCTAAGTCTCTACATTCTTCCAAAGACATTGTAGAACTTGAACATAGCCACATGCACCCTACATATATCCAATACAAAGTTGCTGGATGCATTCAATACAAAGGTAACTTCTTTGGAACCATACTTTAATATGTATGTGTGTTCTAGATGTGTAAGCTCACCAATCTATTCGAAATTTCTCATTTAGTTGTTTCCAAGCCTTCTTCATGTGAAATGGCTTTGGCAAAGGTACTACTTGCTTAGTTTTGAAGACCTATTTAAAACCTATATCCAATTGTTGATATAGCATACTGTATGACTTAAAACTCAGTCCCACCTTGTCACATAATCCCTTAGCATTTATAGTAGTAAGCAAGTTGCTTACATCCCTAAGACATTCACTTGTGACACCATCAACAATATCCACCATATCCTTGCTAAGGACTTTAGCAATAGTGTCATTCTCTACATGAGAAAACATATTTCTCCTTGTAGTAGATTGAGCATATATCCATCTATGATATTGTCCACTTTCTTTAGTTAATTGGTGAATTGGTTTAACTAACTGGATGGGCTGATGTGCTTCTTTGTTTTTTAAAGTAGGCCCAATCTCAAAAGTTTTTATGAGCTTCATCTTTAAGTTTCTATTCTTCTTCTCGAACTCCATAATTTTATATTATAACTCAATATTCTATACATGTGTAGCATGCATAGCATCTTCAATGGCACACATTGCTTAACGGTAGGCTCTAATTCTCCCTATCATTCTCAACCAACAATCTATCTTTTTCTATCAAAGACTGCACACATCCTTGTAATCTTGTCTACATACTTGTTAAGGCTTGATGAACCCTTGTTGATCCTTGTGTCACAAGTCTATATGTGTATCTATAAAATCCTTAATTGCATTCACAAACAAACTTTACAAATGATATAAGTCCATTAAATTGTGGTGGCCTTTGAGTTAGTGGATGAAGTGGATAAATGCACCCATCAACCCAAAGATCTAGATTTTTTTCCATGTATTTATTTATTGTGGCATCCTCTATCTTATTGCATTATCCCTTTCCACAGTTCTTTTGAACAGTGGTGCATATTCATCCTCCAATTGGAAGTGAATATTTCTCTTTCTCTTAGTACATCCTACACCTCCATTCTGCAAAGAAAAATATATGACAATTTTAACTTGGATTAACATTCAAATCACATAATTATACATTTTTTATTCACTATGTCTGTATTCTTTTTTATCTAATTAGAACTTGACTCTTTCACTTGATTTCAGTCATGATAGACCCTAATCAACCCCTAGTTAGCCTCTAATCTTGTCTTGGAATCAACTTCTTATTAGGCTCTAATCTTATATTATGTTCTTGGAATCAACTTCTTATTAGGCTCTAATCTTATATTATGTTCTATCCAAAATATTCTCTCTCTCTCTCTCTCTCTCTCTCTCTCTCTCTCTCTCTCTCTCTCTCTCTCTCTCTCTCTCTCTCTCTCTCTCTCTCAACAAGAATTGGTCAAAGATTATTAAACACATTTATACAAAAGCTTGGATAGTGAAGAAAAATAACATCATCTTATCTTCTACCCAAATTTACTCTCTATCACTTATTTACTTATTTCATCTCACACAGTCAAATAGTCTCTCTCTCTCTCTCTCTCTCTCTCTCTCTCTCTCTCTCTCTCTCTCTCTCTCTCTCTCTCTCTCTCTCTCTCTCTCTCTCTCTCTCTCTCTCTCTCTCTCTCTCTCTCTCTCTCTGCATGAATTTTTGCTTAAGGATTAAATAACAATTCTAAAGAATAATAGCATCGCAAAGATTTAATAATAAAGAATCTATTATCACTCGATTGCTTGTAGTATAGACTGTTGAAGAGGGAGATTGCTTATAGTATACTCTTGAAGAGAGAGATTGCTTGTAGTAGTGTTGAGAGTGTTGTAGATGGAGATTATTTGATTTCAGCAAATGGTATCAAAATCACTCCTCAATGCTACTTCAGAAGATTTCGTATGCAAGAAACCATATTATGGAGGAAAAGAGAAGAGTACAAAAAATTTGGGATAAAACTAGAGCTTTTAGAGGGAAGGAAAAAATACCCACAAATGGGCATATACTTATCCAAAAGAGATAAAAATTTAGAAGGAAACTCACAATTCAAAAATGTGTATTTGGGTTAAAAATAATCTTAAAATATGATGTGTACGTCAACTTATAGCATTTTTTAACTTTTGTCATTTTAAGAAGTGGGAATGAGAATGATTCTAATATATTTAATGTTGAAAAGTCATGAGGGCATTAAAGAGTCGTCTGTTAATGATTGGCTTTGTTTTTGGAGAAACTAGAATTGTAATTTTTTACATGTGAGGATTTTAAGAGAAATTGACCTTATCCTACAGTTTGGGATAAAATAATAGGTGAATTCTATTAAAAATACAAATATAACATTTGCTTAATTGTAAAATATCTCTTATTATAACTTTATTTTGAAATCTCTTTTTAGAGAGAGAGAGAGAGAGAGAGAGGGAGAGAGAAACAAAGGTGAGAGAAACCTCTTAAGGGGAAAAAAAGAGAGTCCATATTTCTCCTAATGACTTATATAGTGGGATTGTGCAATAGATATTATAAAAAATATTATAAGTTAAGACAATTTAATATTTTCATTATCTTTTTACCGCATCATTGTGACTTATTACACACAAGCACTAAGTGTGGCATAAGTCACATTGTTTACTAATTCTTTATTTATTTACATGATATTTATTTACATGATATTATTATTAGTTTATTTATAAATTACAAGTTTAAGCTTTTTAAATATACTTTTAACTAAATTATTTATCTTTATTATTATTTATTTATTTTAATATTAATAATATGTATCATATTAAATTATTATATTTAAGATATATTTTTATTTAAATAAGCTTTTTCATGCATTGCTTTTCTATTTTCTTTATTTAGTTCAAGCTTTCTTAGCTTTCTCTACAAAATCAATAGGATCGATCATACATTGTCAAGGAATAACATGCTTGTCAACAATCCGTTGTGGGGATCCTATGAATGAACAAGATGGAAGACTAGATGAAGCAAAGTCAGCATATGCTAGATATCTTTTGTACATTATAAAATTGAGAGAACAATAAAATCCAAAATAACTCATGTATAAGAATTTGATACAATGAAGTTGTTCCTATGTGAAAAATTCAAGTCATGAAGCCTTCAAGACACTCCATTGAATGCTTATAGTAGTGGCCTCCAATCTCTTGAGAAGAACTTTAATTCTATACTTCATGAGTTACCTTTTTGGGCAAAGGCACTCACTACCCTATTTTAGAACTCCTTTCTACTACTATTTCAACAAGAATGATCAACTCTAAATTTTCCCAAATCTCCATTAACTGATCTCTTTCCCTACTTATAGTAGAGCACTAATATTCACTGATTTTCCTTTCAAAAGTATGTGACCATAGCTTTAAGCTAAAAGCTTAATGCTTTTTAAAAGTATAAACAATGAAATGCATTACATTTTTTGTCTCTACAACAATGCAAAGTAATCATCCTTGTGTATTCTTCCATCCAACCAATTAAAGACAAACTCTTGCCTTCTGGATTTTGTGTGTTGTAATGACACTGCTAATCAGAAACATGGAGTGGTAGAGAAAAAGCAAGAAGCTTTTTAAGAATTTTTAGAAGCTCCTACTTAATCATTTACACCAATCATAGGCTTAATTGGTTCAAGGATTTCAAATAACTCACACTCATTGGGGTAAGAAACTTTTCGTACACAATCTCTTTTAACGTTAGATTTTGGCTTGTTGTTATGGGTTTTTGGACTTCAAGGCTCTTTGAGTTGTCATCTGGGCTTTAGTTAGACACCTTGATCCATAGTTGGACATGGCAAAATTAAATTGTAGTTTACTTAGCCTCTTTCCGTTACACACATTCAAATGGCACATATAGAAAAGAAACAAAAAATAGAGAAAACACACTACATTATAAAAACCACTTGGAAGTAAGCACACTAAAAATGAGAGGAAATTGAAAAGTACAAGAAAAACTCAAATATATTGTATGGGAAGGGAAATTCTAAAACTACGAGTTCACATACAAAAAATAAATCATAGAAGTGACACTGCTCAACATCCATTCAAATCAACTATTTAACATTCCTCTAGGGTTCTTAACAAGTAGACGCACTATGCCACAATAACACAAAATAGGAGAACAAGGTAAAAACTTAGTTTTGTTGTTTCTCTCTTATCCAAAGTTGAAATTTAGAGCTTAATTAAAAGTTATTTTAGGAGTTTTGTCATGTTTCAAACATGATGGTAATGTCAAAATATCATGATTCAATACACAACATTTTCTACATCAGCTACAATAAGTTGCGAGAAACCGCTAAATTCATAATACTTTATAGTTTGATGGATGTTGGATTTTCTTTGTTGTTAGACATATGATATGAATGTAAATACCTATATCATCAACATTCCATAATACAAGATAGCAAATCATGGCTTTTTTCATCCATGCAAGCTTGAAAAACATAAAGAAAATAGCAAAGAATTCCATTTAAAAGAAAGCTTATGTTAACACTAGTTTTATAATTTGCAACATGTGGCTACAAGCTACTTTAGCAGCTTAGGTCCTAATTCATAGTATTTGAAATAGCATGTGCATATGGCACAAATGTAAGAAGCTGGGAATAACAAATAAGTGTTAATAATGTTGATATTATGCCATGTCACACTGACATTGGTATAAAAGGAGAGAAGATGTAATTTTTCACATCTTTTTGACACATTAATACAATTACAGACTTTCTCTCCCTTCTTGCTCACAGCTTCTATGGCTTCCCCTTCTTTCTTGTCTTTCTCTCTCTAAATCTAGTCTTTCTCTCTCCTCGTCACTCTTATTCTCTCTCTTCCTGCAGTCTTTCTCTCTCCTCTTTCTCTCTCCCTGGTTCTCTCTCTGACAAGTGGTATCAGAGCTTGAGTCTTTGATCCATTATTTTCTTCCATTTTCAATCCCATTTTCCTATTTCAAAATCAATTTCAGACAAAAATGGTACAAGACAGTGACTAGTGGAGTGCTGCAGGACACCTACAGTTAGCAAGAGACTACATCTGGAGATATCCAAGGTCAGATATGGCGGATGAATGCTTAAATGGCTGGACATCATCAAATTGTATACAAAAATGGAGGTAACTAGGGTAAAGGATGGTTAACCGGGCTTAGTTAGAGGCTAAACTACAGTTACTTTTCAAAAGAGAGCTTCTCTTCTCTCTCCTTCAAGCTTTTGGCTGAAGCTTTCATGGTGGCTGTCAAGAAAGTCTCAAATATCTCTCTCTACTGAACATCTCTCTCTATCAAAGCATGGGGCAAAGAATCTATGTTGCATGAGCTTCAGGAGGAGTACCATAGTTGAGGTGTGTTGCAGATTTCAGCCAGACTACAGCCCGAAAATTGCGCTGGATTTCCTGCTCTCTTCCCTGCTCAGCTTGCTCCACATCTTCAGCCATTGATCACAACTCTTGAAGGCTTCATCAAGCACTTGTTGGCAATAATCTTCAGCCTCTGAAGCATTCTAATCAGTCATTCTCTTGCTCAAACCCTAATACATAGCAAGGCAGCCACAGCCACAGACATGGAAGCTCAAATTTCTCAAAATTTTGGACCTTCCCGACCTCCAAAGCTTCTCTAAAGCTAAGTACAAGCTGGATAGACTCCAAGATTGAAGACATTGAAGAGATTTCAGCCCGTGCATGACATTGGAGCTCAAATGGAAGGATTATTTTGGGGCTTTTCATCAAGGAGCTTGAATCTTTGAGGTTCAAGTGTTCAAGCAAGGATGGAGCATTGTTTCTTCAAGGATTTCATCATATTGAAGTTTGTATGGACTGATTTTATGGAGATTTCAAGCTTTATGACGGATTTATGATGGATTATGAAGAACTTTTGCATCAACAGGGTTGAAGCTGACATCCATCATATTCTTCAAGCTTAATGGAGGTATTTTCCTTTTACTAATATCTAAAATCTCTCAATAATCCAATTGCTAATGGCTTATCCACTTGTTGATGGGAGATTATTGATCAATTAATTCATTGGATTGATCAATAGATCAGAGATTAATGTTAATTTTCCTCAATTTCAGTCTATTTCATTGAATTCCATTTTGATTCAAACCATTACTCATCATAGGTATCATTTGATCAACTTGATGTATAACCTTGATTTGTTTTGTTGAATTTCTCTCACCCAAGCTGAAATATTGTAAAAGGGTAAGTACTAGCAATCAGTGAGTCACTGAATTACATCGGTAAGACCCTTCTTCTATCCCAATTTTTCCAAATCTCATTCAATTGCATTTCATGGAAGGCTGAATGAATATTTCAGAAATGCATATCATGATGATTGCTTAGAACACTAGCCTCTGCCGTGTTGATATTCCCACCGAGGAAAAAGGTGGATGCCGGGGGAGATAGTGGGACAAAAGAGAGGTGACCCTCCCTCACTATCGAAGATCCCGAAGGGGTGCAACCAACCGACCCGGGGGGAACTTTGCCCACCTCCCGGTGATTCGGAGCCCGTGTAGGGAGCCTGTCATGCCATTTTATCCCTCATACAGGTACAGTGAGTAGAGGATTGAAGATTGAAGACTTTCCAAGGACTCAATTACCTATAGGACCAAAACAGGGTAAAACAGGGTAAAACAAGGAATTTATAGGTCACTTACAAGGTATTTACAGGTGGTTACAGGTACACCATTCATTGCTGAAGCACAGGTGCAGGTACTACAGGGTACCCACAGGTCCTATATACCCTTTTGCAGGGTTTGGTAGCCATTTGGGGTTACTATCTTGCATTACAGGGTCAAAATAGGACACTTACAGGTCTAGACAGGATGCAGGACTAGACAGTTCAGACTTTGAAATCCAGCTACAGAATTTTCTGTCCTAAACCTGTTATAGCGTGCTATAGCTCATCTTGAAGAGGGCAATCTTAGCTTCGATTCGCACAAAAAATTTCTAAAATCGGAGCTTCCTAGCCAAAGTTATAGCCATTTTACTAACGGGGGGTACTCCAGGACTGCACTAATATGGCACGACATAAAGGCAAAAATAAGGTCCAGGAGGATTATGCTCAGCAAATCAGGGATTCCATGATGAATAGCACACTTCAAGAGAACCCTGAAGAGCTGCAACAACAAGGAGAAGTCAGTTTACTCAATGATACTTTGTGTGCCCATGAACAAAGACATAGGGAACGACATGAGGCCATTTTGTTAAGAATGGAGCAGATGGTTTTATCTACTGATCAAACAAAGTCTTCCATTGATAAGTTGGTGGATTCAACTACTCAAACCAAGGCTTCCATTGATAAGTTAGTAGAATCTAATGCTCAACTTATGGCACAATTTTCTCAATTAATGCAGTTGCAAATGGGATCAAGAGAAGCCAATGAGAGGGCTTGTTCAAACAGTGGCCTCAGCCATCCAACCAAAATGGTCATGGAAATGGGATTATTGGAAGAAGAGGCATTCCAAATAGTCAGTATGAAGTAGGAGAAGCTTCACAAAGGCATGATGACTATTTGGGCAGTTTGAATGGGGCCAATACTCAAGCTTTTGGACTGTATACTCAAAATTCCAGGGGTACTTTACCAACAAGAAGATTACATAGTAATTCACAGCCACCTGTTGGAAGATTTCAGTCTCAATTTGGAGGTTCTGTACTTGGTAATCCTGATCAGCCAATTTTGGGACAGCAACCCTTTCATGAAAGAGAGTTCAAGGACAAAATTGTTTTAGCCAAATTTAATGGCCAGTCATCTTCACCATCAGATTTTGAGGAATGGACCTCTAAGATGGAGTCCTACTTTGATATATACCCTAAAACTGATGATATGAAGATTCACTTTGCTTCTTTGCATCTAGAAGGATTTGCCCATACTTGGTGGAGGTATATCAAGAAAGAGAATGTACTTATTGAGAATGGGAAAGCTTTCAAGGCACTTATGGCTGAAGTCTTTGTTTTGCCTCTTGAGAAAGAGAAGCTAGCATGGAGATGGTATGGTTTGGAACAAAGGGGCCTAAGTGTAAGAGAGTATACAAACCAATTCCTCAACTTAACCATGTCCAAGCTTCACAAGTTTATGTATGGTTTGGAGCCATCTTTGCCAGCTGATATTATGGCACAAAATCCTACTTCACTTTTCAAAGCTATTGAGCTTGCAGAGCGCTATGGAAGAAAGTATAGGAAAGAGTCTTCATTTCAGCCAAGTTATGGATAGCCAAGGACTGTTTTAAAGCAGGGACAAGTTGGTAACATTTATGGCAGCAATCATGCGCCTAATGGGAGCTTACGGGTATCAACTTATCCTCCATTCAATGCTTCTAGGTCTCAAAATAATTTCAGGACAGCAAACAGTCCAAAGGTTGAATTTAAACAGGGTGACAACAAGCCTAAGTCCACTTCAGCTAATACAAATCCCAAATCTATTCCCATGGATCTTTACAAGGAAAGGAAGGACAAGGGCTTATGTTTCAAGTGTGGAGAAAAGTATACACCTAATCATGCTTCAAAGTGTGTATACAAAAATGTCAAGCCAAAGCTTCAGAGTATGCTAGTTTTTGAGGACTTTGAAGATGACATAGATGAAGCTAATGCAGTGGCAATCAATGCTGAAAATGAAGATTTTGAGGAGGACGTTGGACAGGAGTACTTTTATGATCCAACCGACTCTTTTCCTTTTGATCCAGGTGGAGATGTTCCGTTTGACCCTGATAGATCTTGTGATGAGTCGCTTGCTGCCACTAATTGTTCTATCTCTATGGATGCTTGGACGGGATCTAAGAGCCCTAATACACTTCGTATGAAGGGAAGCATATGTGGAAAGCCAGTGTTCATCCCAATAGATAGTGGCAGTACTCACAGTTTTGTCAATAAGTCCATCATGGACAAGTTGAATTGTGTTCCCATAGACTTACAGTAGCCCATTAGAGTACAAGTAGCTAATGGTGAAGAGGAAATCAGCACACAGATTTGCCCACAGGTTTCTTTGCAGTTGGCTGAAAATTTTGAAGCCAAAGTAAACCTGATCACTCTGGAAATGAGGCCCATAGATATTGTACTTGGTTGTCATTGGTTGATGACATTAGGAAGGATCACTATGGATTTCTCACAGCTATATATGGAGTTTATCTCCAATGGACAGCTCATCCATTTACAGGGAATTCCTAGTAGATCTGATTTTCAGCTTATCACCATTCAACAACTCAAGAGAGAGTACAAGAAGCGCTCACAAATATTTGTTTTGCATTTGAACAAGGAAACACATGATCAGCCCAATAATTCAGCAAACCATCCAGCCTTGACAGCTCTTCTTGAGGAGTATAGAGATTTGTTTGAAGTACCTACTTCATTGCCTCCTAAGAGAATGGTGGATCACCCCATTGATTTGGAACCCAACTCAAAGACAATCAATAAGCCACCTTACAGATTATCAAAATGTGAACGAGAGAAAGTAGCCAAGCAAATCAAAGAGCTTCTTGAAATGGGATTCATTGAACCAAGTTCTTCACCTTATGCATCTCCAGTCCTGTTAGTCAAAAAGAAAGATGGATCTTTCAGAATGTGCATTGACTACAAGGATCTCAATAAGATACCAGTGAAGAGCAGGTATCCTATACCCAGGATTGATGATTTGCTTGATGAGCTTAAGGGGGCTCGATTCTTCACGAAGATTGATTTGAGATCAGGGTATCATCAGATTCGTATGCGAGAGGGTGATGAAGTCAAGACTGCTTTTAGGACTAATCGTGGGCTATATCATTTCTTGGTGATGCCATTTGGGCTTACAAACGCTCCAGCTACCTTTCAAAGCCTGATGAATAAGATCTTGCAACCTTTCCTCTTTCAGTTTGTCTTGGTGTTCTTTGATGACATTTTGATCTATAGCAAGACTTTACAAGATCACTTGGCACATATGAGGAAGGTTTTTTATGTGTTGAGACATCATAGGCTTTTTGCTAAGGAGAATAAGTGCTCTTTCATGCAGACTGAAGTGGAATACTTGGGACATATAGTCAGTGAAAAAGGAATACAGGCTGATCCCAAGAAGGTGCAATGCATAAGAGATTGGCCAACGCCTACTACTACTACCTCTCTTAGAGGATTTCTTGGTTTATCTTCATTCTATCGCCGATTTATAAAGAATTATGCGGCAATTACAGCTCCTTTGACTGACAGGTTGAAGAAGGAGGCTTTCTTTTGGGATGCTCTTGCAGATAGCAGCTTCAACCAGTTAAAGGAACTACTTACTTCTGCTCCTATCTTAGTATGCCCGGATTTCTCCTAAGAGTTTACTATACAATGTGATGCTAGTGGCCATGGCATTGGGGCTGTTTTGCTTCAGGAGCATGGAGTATTTGCATTTGAGAGCCGTAAGCTTACAGATAAGGAGATGGCCATGAATGTTTATGACTAGGAGATGTTGGCTATCCTGCATGCAATCAAGAAATGGCACCATTACTTATATGGCAGCCGATTCAGAGTACATAATGATCACCGAGTACTCAAGTATTTCCTTACTCAGTTAAATCTCACTCCAAAGAAACATCGATGGGTAGCTACATTACAGAATTATGACTTTGACATCACTCATACAAGAGGCAAAGATAACATAGTGGCTAATTCTCTTTCTCGTATGTGGGCCTGCAAAGTGCCAGCCATGACAAAACTACATAATGATTGGATTGAAGAACTATAAGAGGCCTATCTTTTAGATGAGGAATTCAACCAAATCTTTCAGAAATTACAGCAAGGTCTTATGGAAGAAAACTCGCATTACCAGCTTAAAAATGGTCTTATTTGGTGAAAAGGCAAGATTCTTATTCCCTCTACTTTTTTTAAGCGGAAAATTATGGAGGAGTTACATTCTTCGCCTTTAGTTGGACACTTGGGAGTTTTCAAGACTTATGACAGGATCAACAAAAGCTTTTATTGGAAAGGACTGTGGAAAGATGTCAAGGACTTCGTTATGAAGTGTATGCCTTGTCAGCAAAAAGAAGGATAACACCATAAGCTAGGAGGTTTGTTACAGCCATTGCCTATTCCTACGGGTAAATGGACTCATATTACTATGGACTTTACTATGGACCCACAGTCATCTTTAATGAAAAGATCAATCCTCATGGGAAGGAGGAGTTGGAAAGAATGCAGACCCTTCTTCAGCAATGTAAGGTGAATCTAAGGAAGGCTCAAGATCAAATGAAGATGTATGCTGATGAGAAGAGGAGGCCTTTAGAGTTCCAAGAAGGAGAGTTGGTTTTGTTGAAGGTGCCCAAATCCAAGTACTCTACGTTAAAAGATGGATCCAGTAATAAGCTTGCCCATAGGTTTTATGGCCCTTACAGGATCCTTAAGCGGATTGGAGATTTGGCATATAAACTAGAGCTTCCCTCTTCTACAAAGATTCATAACATCTTCCATGTTAGTTAGCTCAAGCCCTATTATGGTGATCCAGTGGATATAGTTGATGAGCTGCCACCTATTGATGAAGATGGTCTTGTTCAATACATCCCAGAGGCTGTTATAGATCAGCACGAAAAGAAGCTTCGATCACGTTCTATTGTGGAATATTTGATTAAATGGAGAGGTTTACCGTCTGAAGAGGCTTCTTGGATACCTGATTCTATATTGGATGAGTATCCATACTTGAGGGAGACATTGGTGGCTGAAGCCTATTGCTTATGGAGCTAGTATTGATGCAAACTGGTTCAGGACAGCATGCTGTTTTAGAACAGTTTTTATCGTACCTAATTTTCAGAATTAAGCTATCTATATGGGCTTAAAGTACTCTTCAAGAGCTTCCTTTTGATATATGGTACATCTCATTTGGACACTTCTATCAAAAGTTATGGCAGATTTGGTCCAGCAGGGACTGTTTATTCAACAAGCTATCTACTTTGTTCTGGGACTATTTGTTGAAGACTTTATGACTCCATTTGCTTCTGAAGTATTTCAAATCATGTAAATAGTTGGGCCTTACTTCAATTCTTCAAATTCAGCTCTTGTAATGGTCATTCTTCATTCATTTCCCATTTGTAAAGCTGTAAAACAGAGTAGTACTCTGTTCTATCCATCTCCTTTCTAGTTGTTTCTAGGTTTGTTTTTTAGGACAAAAACTTTTGGGAAGGGATGGATTGTAAGAAGCTGGGAATAACAAATAAGTGTTAATAATGTTGATATTATGCCATGTCACACTGACATTGGTATAAAAGGAGAGAAGATGTAATTTTTCACATCTTTTTGACACATCAATACAATTACAGACTTTCTCTCCCTTCTTGCTCACAGCTTCTATGGCTTCCCCTTCTTTCTTGTCTTTCTCTCTCTAAACCTAGTCTTTCTCTCTCCTCGTCACTCTTATTCTCTCTCTTCCTCCAGTCTTTCTCTCTCCTCTGCAGTCTTTCTCTCTCCCTGGTTCTCTCTCTGATAAGAAAAAGTGGATGGAACTTTCCCAACATTGTAAGATAATAGATTAAAATATTTGAAACAAGAATCAAGTGAAAATTCATTTTTCTACAAAAAATAGATTCACAAAAGTGCATGAAAATTGGTCAAAATGGAACTCAACAATGCTATATAGAGCTCTTTAAAAAGTTGTCATTTTTTATCTAATTCCAAATCTCTTAATGGGAATATAGTATTTCTCATTAAAGTTTTAGCTTGATTTTTTAAAAATGATATTATTTTGATTAGAAAAATTAAAGGTTTTTTATTTTCTATGAAAATGGTCTCAAAGATGAATATAAAAATATACACATCGTAGCTTTATTTAACCTTTTTTTTTTCAACTAATATCTTGTGTTGATCAGATTTTCCTAAAGTTGTTTCTTCCCAATCTTTCTGATTGATGAGAAATTAAATTTTTTGTAGAGGATGCAAATTGCCCCAAATGTAGCTTTTTTGCTACAAGACTAATGTTAGTAAAAGCATATCTTAAATGTAAGACTTTAATATTATTATTAGCTAAATATATTAAATTAAATAAATTAATAATATTAAATATAAATAATTCAATTAAAATTTATCACTAAAAACTTAAAATTATAATTTATAAATAAAATAATAATATTATTATATATTATGTTTATTATATATTCACCTAAAGATTATTTATACTCAATAATGCTTCAAATATATAATTTACCTAATTTTACTTAGTGATCTACTCATCATAACATAAACATATTAAGTCTCTAACATCTGTCTACCAAGCACAATGTGACTAGTGGCAAATGTAGCACTTACATGTAATAAGTCAGAATTATGCAACAATTAGACAATGAGAATCTACAAATTAATAAATCTAAAATCATCTTATTTTTATAGTATTTTTTATAATCTCTATTGCATGATCTCATAGTATAAGTTGATCCCTATCACATTCTTAGCCGTACAAACTATAAAGAAACTCACAAAATGACAAAGTCTATTTTTCAAAATATATAGAAAGAACTATAACTTGTATTAGAGATAGTTTTGAGTAAATACATATAGTTTTTAAGATAATCTTAGCCAAAGTAAACCTATTAGTTTAATTTTATAATTTCAAGAAAAAGTGTACTATAACCTGTTGATATGAGGTAACCCTATTTTCAATTTCTACTTTGAGTAGAATATGGATATGATGATTTATTATCTCTTCAAGTATTTTTCCTATCCACCACTCGCAAACCTAGTATAGATTTGCCACATAAGGTAGTACTAGTAACTATTGATTTAGATTCGCACATACAACATCACTAGCTCAAGATGTAGATTCACCACATGAGGCAGTATCGATATATTTCTCCATGCAAATTGGCCACCTAAGGTAGCACAAATGATTTATGGTACAAATTCATTTTATTTGGCCACACAATTATGTGGCTTATCACCCAACTTGTTATGAAGTTTGAAAGGATGGATTCGCCACATAAGGCAACACTAATACGTTGAAGTTAAATTTTATTGATCCTTATTACTAATGATAGCTATGAGCATCTTAAATTTGTAGTACTTTTTATTTGGGCATTGATGTTGATTCATGTATATTTCAATAGGAGTATACGCAACTGAGGGCATATGCTTGTCAATAATATGTTATGGAAAATAAACTTTATGTATCATTTTGTGAGTCATTTATAAGCTATAGTGCTAAGAATGTGATAGGAATCAACTTATACCATGGGATCATATAATAGATATTATGGAAAATACTATAAGAATAAGATGATTTTATATTTATTTATTTATAGATTCTCATTGTCTATTTGTCACATAATTGTGACTTGTTACTCGTAAGCATTGCGTATGACACTAGTCGCATGGTGCTTGGTAGATAGATCATAGGAAAATAATATATTAAGTGTCATGGTGAGTAAATTATTATGTAAAATTAGATAAATTCATATTTTCAAAAATTATTAAGTATAAATAATCTTTAGATGCATCTATATAATAAGCATAATATATAATAATATATGTTTTCGTGATATCATTATTGGTTTATTTGTGAATTATAAGTTTAAGTTTCGTTAGTAATAATCTTTACCAAATCATTGAACTATAATATAATTTATTTATTGATTTATTATTTTTATTATAAATCATATTAAAGTATTAGATTTAAAATATAATTTTACTAAAATAGTATTACTTTATAAAATGCTTTGTTATTTTCTTTATATAGTTCAATCTTTTTTCATTTTCTCTACAAAAGTGACACAATCATGTGCAAAATAATAGAACATGATAGAAACTTAGTTTTATTATTTTTCTCTCATCTAGAGTCATTTTTTAGAGCTTTCAAAGTCATTTTGAAGATTTAACATGTTATTTCACGAGTGATGATTAAAAAAAATCCTCTCACACATCCAAAAATGAGACGACAAGGAGTGCCGGACTTTATCTAAGTACTACACCAATAGAGAAATTTCAATAATTGATAACCAAAACACTAGCAATATTGATCAACTATATAATAACTATGCTTCTTGTAGCCTTAATTACTACAAAAACATGCACAAAACTAAGTATCTAAAACCTTGAGAAAAATCTAAAATTTGAGCTTCAAAAATTAATTATATATCAATATCATACCTCACAAGTGTTCTAGTAGAGCATCAAGTCTTAAATGTCAAGCGGCTTGAGGAAGCTCGACGGACACACACTTAACTTCGAAGTCGTATAGGGACCCTCCTTTCCTCTCACATAAAAAGCAAGAACAAACTCAAGAGAAGGGCCTCTAACTACTTATTTTCTCTCCTTTTATAGACTTCTTCTTCTCTTGGTCTCCTATTCAAAAGCTTTACATTTTTTAAATAAATGTTTTATTTATTTAAGACTTGTAAGTTTTTTAGAAAACGTTTTCTTTTGGAACACACTTTAGGCTTTGAAAAGTCCTACAAAAAACATTCTCTCAAAAGAAAATAGTGATCCCTTTGATATTAACCAGGTAAACAACCCATCTCACAATTGTAGTTGTCCTCCACGACCCTTAAACTCGGCCAACCACCTTCCCCACTCATCCAATGGTTCGTATTTTGGTGATGAATATCCTAGCTCTTGTGTGTGCAAAAACTATGCATGTGCAATGAAGGTGCTCTCTCAACTGTGTGTGCATCTAAGATTTATTGCATATAGCTGCAACGGGCATCATGCCGTGCTAATGCTCAATGATGGTGCAAAACATGCACCAATCCAATCCTTGGCATCTAAGTAATTGATAAAATTACGAAACGACCCCCGAATGCAATGTATCTGACAAGTGCAATATAATGTGCTCGTGAAACCATAATGCCCGTGATGTGCAAGAGTATCGACAAGAAAATATACATGTTTCACGATGTCCACAAGCTATCAACAGACTCTAGCTTCAACCTATCCAAGAAAAATTCTAATCTCGACCAAGGATTTCAAGTTTTTGCACTCAAAATCCAAATAAAATGACAAAAACAATTCCTAATCTAGACGAACAAAATAATCCAACTACAAAATAACAAGACAATCAGTCACACAAATCACTAGGCCAACAAAAATCCTATCAATCTAATGTTTTTCTAGGGGTTTTGAATTTACGCAAAAGTACTTGATAACATTAGGGATGTGATGATGATATCAAAACATCATGATTTGGTATATAGAACTTTCTATATCAACTGTGCAAAGCAAGCTATAGAAACCTCTTAATTGATAACACTCTATAATTTGATTGATATTTGTATTTTCTTTGAAGCTAGACATATGATATGAATGTAAATATCAATGTAATCATGGCTTTTGTCATGGGGGAGGTTGGTCCTATCGTGTGTTTTTCTCTTAATTTTTGTGTATTTATTAATTTATTCAACTATTTTATGTTTCATAATATTATATGTATTTAAAATTTAGGATGCTAGCCACATGGCCTATCCCTAAGATTTTACATGAAGTTCATTCTTTTCTTAGATTAGCTAGTATTTATAAGAAGTTTATGCATAATTTTTCTTTGATTGCTTTATTTCTAACACTTTTACTAAAGGAAAACTTGTTTTCTATTAAATCGGTCTTTGCTTTTTGTTGTTACTAATGGCAATGGATTAGGAATAGGTATTGTACTTATGTAAAATGACCATCCCATTATTTACAAAGAGCTGCAAACTAAAACCTTTTGAAAAGAACTATAACACATATGATAAAGAATTATTAGTTATTATCCATGCTTTATCCATCTTGAAATATTACCTTATGGGTTCAAAAGTTTTAATAAAAACCAATCAACAAGCCATAAAACATCTTCCATTTCAATCATGAATTTCTAATATGCATATTAAATGGGCTTTTTTTATTTGGAACTTCCATCCTATGATTCAATATCAACCATGATGTGTTAATGTTGTTTTAGCTTAGGCCCTATTTGACATCCCCATGATCATATTTCTACTCATTATCTTGGTTTTGATAATATAAAAAGTATATATTTAAATCATATTTCTTGCGTAACAATTCAATCTTTTGATTCCATGACTTTTCACTTATCCTTTTGATCCTCTTTTTTATGATGTATGGTATCATATGCATGATTCTAACATTACTCTTTTCAATTATTATACTTTTGTCCAATAGATTTTTGTATTTTCAAAAGAAGTTTTCTTTCTTTCACCTCTCAGCCCTCTCCTTGAAATTTTCTTCTTGTTTGTTTTGTATGGTAGAAAATGACAATAACCTCTTATGTTTATGAGTATTTAGGTAGCACTCTATATTGGTTTTGTTCTTGTTTGTGTTGTATCGTATAAAAAGACAATAACATTTGGTGATCCTACCTAGTTCATGATGCAGTATACCCATGATTTAGGCATTAAGCCTCGAAGAATAAAATCTATAAGCATAGCATGTGAAAGGGAAAGATGATGATGATATTTATGAAGTCTGGAGTGCCTTTGTTGGATAGTATAATGCCTAAACAATACCCTCATTAGGAGGATTGGATCATTACTAAGAAAAAACACGAAGATGGAGGGAGTATCTAGGACAAAAGACTTAGCATATCTTGGAAACTAGAAAAGTGAAAGTTTAGACTGAAGGGAAGGTTCTTGAAGAATTACTAGCATTAGAGGAAGGACACTTCACAAGTCCATTAAGAAATATAGATGTCAATCTTGAACCTACTAACGTGGATATGCTGACTCCTCCAAATGAGTTTAGAGTGTGGGGTATTATTACTTTCAATAGAACTAACTCTCCCTTGTGGAACTCTAAGGGTGTCTCTTCTCATAAGCCTACACCTTCATTTGATGTTGAGCTTTTATATGCTTCATCTTACATTGTTAAAGAAGGACATGCATTCTTTCTAATGCTTCCTTTCCATGAGGGTTAATCTTCTCATTGAAAATAATTGTGGGTAGGGGCATTTTGTAGCCATACATAGCCTCAAAGGGTAAAACTCCAATGCTAGCATGAGTGCAATTATTATAGGCAAACTCAGCCAAATGCAACCATGAATCCCAGCATGGTGCACATCATGATAGAAATGGCAAAGGTAAGTCTCCAACCACTTATTTACCCTTTTTATCTAACCATAAGTTTACGATGATAGATTGTAGAAGGAGCCAATTTAGTACCCATGGAAGTGAATACTACCCGCCAAAAGTTACTCATGAACTTACTATCCCTATCATGCACAATCACATGCAGTAATCCATGTAATCTAAAGATATACTCCATGAACTGACTAGCTACATGTAAAGCAGTGGAACTGAGTCTTGGTAGAAATGAAATGGGCTACCTTAGTGAGTCTGTCCACTACCACATAAATACTATTCCAATCCTCTTTTATAATAGATAGACTAGTAATGAAATCCACGATAATATATGTCCATTTTCCTTTCAGAATAGGTAATGGCTACAATAAAGAACCTAGCTTATGAGTGCTATCTTTGTTCCACTGACAAGGCATATACTTCATGACATAGTCTTTAACATCTTTCCATAATCATTTCTAGTGAAAGCTCTTGTTGATCTTATCATAGGTCTTAAATACTTCAAAATGTCTATCTATGGGAAAATAATGTAACTCCTCAATAATTTTCAATATTAAAAAGAAGCAGAGGGAATAACAATCTTTCCTTTAAGCCAAATGAGGCCATTTTGAAGCTGATAATGTGAGTTTTTCTCCATAAGACCTTGCTATAATTTCTAAACTACATGGCTAAGCTCATCATCCAAAAGATAGGCTTCCTGTAACTCCTCGATCTCATCACCATGTAACTCAGTCAATAGCTGAAATCTGGCATGCCCACATTCTAGATAGACAATTAGCTACCACATTGTCTTTGGCCCATGTATGAGTGATGTCAAAATCATAATTTTGCAAGGTAACTACCCACCTACACAAGGTAGGGATAAGATCTGATTGAGCAAGGAAATACTTAAGAACCCTGTGATCACTTTGAACTCTAAATTGACTGCCATACAAATAATGATGCCATTTCTTTATTACATGTAGAATAGCCTACATCTATTGGTGATACGCATTCATAGCCATCTCTTTATATGTAAGCTTGTAGCTTTCAAAGGCATTAGCTCCATGCTCCTATAGCAAAATAGACCCTATGCTACATCCATTCCCATCACACTGTATGGTAAACTCTCTAAAGAAATATGGACATACTATAAGTAATTCATTTAATTGGTTGAAGCTATTATCTACAAGTGCATCCCAAAAGAAAGCTTCCTTCTTCAACCTATCAATCAAAGAAGCTGCTACATTCGCATAATGCTTAATGAATATATAATAGAATTATGATAGATCAAGAAACCTCTAAGTGAAGTAGTGGTGGTAGGTGTTGGAAAATCTCTGGCACATTGTAGCTTCTTAGGGTCAATATGTATCCCTTTTTCACTAACAATATGGCCCAAGTACTCCACTTCAATCTGCATGAAAGATCACTTTTTCTCCTTCGTTAAAAGTCTGTGATACCTCAACACATTAAAGACCTTCCTCATATACGATAAATGGTCGTGTTGAGTCTTGCTCTAAATTAATATGTCATCAAAGAAAACTAGGACAAATTGAAAAAGGAAAGGCTATAAAATCTTATTCATCAAACTCTAGAAGATAGTTGGAGCATTAGTAAGCACAAATAGCATCACTAGGAAAATGGTATAGCCCACGATCAGTCCTAAAAGCTATTTTAACTTCATCACCCTCTCACATACAGATCTAATGATATTCGGACCTCAAATCAATCTTGATAAAGAATCCAGCCCCCTTGAGCTAATCAAGAAAATCATCAACTCTAGGAATTGGATACATGTTCTTCACTATAATCTTATTTAGATCCCTATAATCAATACATATAATGAAGGATCCATCTTTTTTCTTCACTAACAAGATTGAAGATGCATAAGGAGAAGAACTAGGATCAATAAAATCTATCTATAAAAGCTCTTTGATTTGTTTAGCTGCTTCCTCATTTGCTCACATTTTGACAATCTATAGGGTGGCTTATTGATTATCTTTGAATAAGGCTCCAAATCTATAAGGTGATCCAGTGCTCTCTTAAGAGGTAATGAAGTAGGTACTTCAAACAAGTCTATGTACTCCTTAAGTAGAGCTTTCAAAGCTGGATGCTCTACTGAATTCTTGGACTAATCTTCTATCTCTTAGGGGTTAAATAAAAATCTGTGAGTGCTTCTTGCACTCCTTCTTGAGTTGTTTAAATGGTGATAAGCTAAAAATTAGATTTACTTGGGATTCCTTTTAGATGGATAGGCTACCCATCAACAATGGAAAACTCCATGTACAACTACAAGAATTTCATAGTGATTTTCCCTAAATTCATCAGTCAATCACAACCAAGCATTGATCAATGGATCCCATTTCCAAAGCAATTAGGTTCACCTCTATCTCATAATATTCAGCTAACCATACAGAAACCTATGGGTACATTTGAGTGTTGATTTCCTCTTCACCCTTAACTGCTTGTACTCTTATGGGTTGATGTAAATCAATGGAGAAATAGTGTAAACTATCCACAACTAACTTATTCACAAGACTATGTGTACGACCACTCTCTATGAGGATAAACACGTCATTTCCATGAATGGTACCCTTCATACAAAGTATATTAGGGCTTTTTGAACTTATCCAAGCATCCATGGAAATGGAACAAAGGGTAATGGAAGTAAGACGTAAATCTATCCCACCAAGATCAAAAGGAATATGCCCACTAGGGTTAAAAAAGAAATCCATTTGCAATCTCATAAGATGAAGCACTTTGTTGTCTTGAAGCATTGAAAGTAGGGTATATAGGAACTTTGAGACTCTTAAATGAAGTATTAGATCCTCCATACTTGCCACAAAAGTATCCCTATTTAGCAACAGTCCTTTGCTATCCAAAAGAAGCCTACATAGGAATGTCCCTCCTATAGTTATGAGCATATCTCTTTGCTAGCTCAATGGCATGGAATAGTGTGGTGGGTTTCTAGGACATAACACCAACTGAAAAATTAGGCTCCAGACCATAGATATACTCATGCAACTTTGCATCATCGCTCGCACTCTCTGCATACATGGTAAGATTTAAAAACTAATTTATATACTCTCTAACTAATAGGCTTATTTGGTTCAACTAATACCATCTTCTAGTCAAATTTTCTTTCTCAACGGGAGATATAAACACTTGAGCCATCTTATCTTTGAATTCCTCCCAACTATCTATGTACCTCCACCATGTATGAGCATATTCCTCAAGGTGAAGTGTAGCAAAGTGAATCTTTTGGTCATCTAACCTATGAAAAATGTCAAAGTAGGACTCTAACTTTGAAGTCTACTCCTTTAAATCAATTCGTGATGAGTAATGACCACTATATTTGGTTAACACAATCTTATCATGGAGTTCCCTCTTAGAAAAGCCTTGATGTCCATTAGTTACTTTGGGTAACTTGCATGTCCATGTAATTTTCATTGGGATGTGAAAGATTAGAGGTACTCCCATGATATTTGGTTTAAAACTTTCCTGGAGAAATAGGTGACTGGTTTCTAGTGGTTTGAGGAGGATTTGACCCATAAATGCTCAAAATAGACTAATCAACTCTAAAAGAAGTTTCCCCAATCTCACAAATACTGTGTGGTATCCCCTTCTTTCTAATAATACATGGCTAAGGATTATTATTTGATGGCTATGGTTAAAAGGATGGTTTATCTCTACTCTCTTTGTTTGCCATTTGTGTTGCCACAAGCATAGAGGTTTGAGTACTTAGTTTGTCCAAATAATCTCTAGTGGAAGAAGTAAACTTCTCCAAGCAATCCTTCATAGATTGGGCCATGTGCTCCATGACTGCCTTGGTTTTTATATTGGATCGAGCCAACTATTTAACCACTTGATCCAATTTAAAAACTGATTTCATGTGTCTAATGGTACCTAGTCTCATGTTTACAAACAATGGCATTAAGAGTACTATATGCACCATATTCTTGAGAATCTTCATCATCATATCATGACTCAGGTATTGCCTCACATGCTTCCCTAATTTGTTATTGAACATCATCATTAGCCTTGTTTTTCCCCCTGTTTCCATCCATTTCTACTCACTAGTACAATGCAATCCTAATAGACCGCCTAACACAAAAATGGCTATAACTATTAGCTTCAATATTAGAATTAATAACTTTTTAACGGAAAAAAAATCCCACAAATAGCTCTTCAAGATGAGCTATAACACTCGATTTCAGAATCAAAATAGAACATTTTGAAAATATACTTTTATTGCTATCCAAAATAGTCTTGCACCTTGTAAAAGCATTGTTTTAGTAGATCCACCTCCCCTAAGTCGAAGATAAGGTCTTCAAACCATATGGTACCTTGTATATGACCTATAGGAGCTGAATACAACCTGTAAAACCATGTATAAATCCTAAAAATTTTCTGAATTACTATGCAACACCTTTAATGAAGTAAAAAGCCTCCCAAAAGTAGTCCCAACTCGCTATTTGAGTAAAATACTATGTGCAAGACCTGTAACCAATTTGGATTAACCTAGAACACCTATAGATGACTAAGAATTCAATCAATTGAAGGTCCAAATGCCTTGTTACCAATGAATACATGTATCCTTTGCTCTATGGAGTATAATGGTTGAAATTCCTCCTATAGAAAACATGTAATAACTTGCATAATCCTTGTAACTAATCAATGGAGTCCCAATCAATGATATTCAATTGAAATCTTTAGACCTTCAATGACTCCACTCATGCCACCTATGGTGAGAGATATAATGGCATGATAAGCTCCCTACACTAACTCGAAATCATTGAGAGGTTAGCAAATTTTCCCCTGGGTTGGTTGGTTGCACCCCTTTGGGGTCTTTAATAGTGGGGGAGGGTCACATCTCTATTGACCCACTATCTCCCCCAGCATTCACCTTTTTCCTCGATGGGAATATTAACATGGTAGGAGCATTCTAATTAAGTAATCATGGATGAGATGCATAACTAAAAATTTCTTTTGACCTTCAATTATATGCAAGATTAACCAATGAAAGATTGGAATCAAGAAATAAGGATTGGTAAGGGTCTTACCAATGCAAATTAGTGACTCACTAATTGCAAGTACTTACCCTTTACAATATTTCTTTCTTGGGAAAAGAAAATAATAAAACCAAATCAAGGCTGTGCATCAAGATAATGAAAATGATATCCATGATGAAATTGAACTAAACTGAATGTTGAATTTCAATGAAAATGATTATGATCAATGAGAAGAACACTAATCTTTGATCTATTGATCAATTCAGGGAATTAATTGATCAATAATATCCCAACAACAAGTGTACAAGCTTTAAAACAAGTGGATATTAAGAGATTTCACAGATTAAGCAAAAGAAATACCTTAATCAAATCTTGAAGAAGATGATTGATTCACTTGGAATCACTTCAGTCCAATGGTTGAAGAAACTTTCATAATCCATCATAAAGCTCCAATAGTCCGTAGATTTCAACCCATACATTCTTGAAGAATATTAAATTCATAAAGAATCAATTCCTCGAGCTTTCTTGAACACTTGAATGTCAAAGATTCAAGCTCTTTGAACAAAAACCCCGAAATATAACTCCATTATGAGCTTCAAAACTCAATGTACTGAAATATTTGAAATGTCTTCGATATTGAAGCCAATCCTGCTTCAAACTAGTAGTAAATAAGTCTTGGAGGTCAGGAAGAGACAAATATTGAAGAAATTGAAGCTTTCAAGTCTATGGCTATGGCTTTCTTGCTATGGTTTAGGGTTTTCAAAGATCCTTGAGCAAAAGAATGAGCATGGAGATTGAAGATCACTTGCAAGAGGTTGCTACTGACTAATTGAAGCAGGCTAGAGAAGTCGGAGCCAACAAGACAAAGGCAAAAGAGCACTACATAGATCAAGCTAGGTAGCACATTTTGTGCAACAAATTGTGAGCTTGATCCTGGGGCCAATCCTCTGTCAAAGGCTCCTACCATTGTGCTCTATTTGTTGCTCAAGAGGTCTAGAACTCTTTCCCCATAGTCAGAGAATGAGAAGAGATCATTGAAAAGAAAGATATTGGATTTCTTGGCAGCCACCATCTCTCTTCATCCATTTATTGAGCTCCATCCTCTTATTTGAGAGAGATTAGAGAATTAGTCCTCTCTTGGTATTGATTGAATCAAGGGTGCATTGGCCTGCTTCTTCATCTACTCCATCATTTATGAATGCATTCATATTTGTGGTTCAATTTATCCCTCTTCAGCTTAGCATCATACTCCCAACCATAACCATCTTGTTGATTGTGATTTTGAAAGTAAACCAAAAAAAAATTGTAAAATGGGTAAGTTAAGCAATCAATGAGTCACTAAATTGTTGAGGTAACACCCTTCCCCATCCAATTTTTCTATTATACCCTGCATCTCATCAAAGCTGAAAGTCTATTTTCAAAATACAAACTTCATGCCCCTGCCATGTCTCATCTAGCTGATGTGATCAAAGACAATGCCATGCAAGATGGCAAGACAATAGTGGGGTGATCCCCTCCCCTTGCCATTGACGACCCTGAAGGGGTGCACAACTCAACTTGATGCAAAACTTTGCACACCCCTTGGGTCTTGAAGCCTAAGAACTTGTTTGCAAGTGTAGGTACAATCCATCCCTACACCAAAGACCATTGGAAAGTATATGGGATGTATGTCACACATGTATTGACAATGAATTGAATATATGCTACTTGGGAATCTTGTTGAGTTTGCCAAATCATTATAGGCAATCACAAGCCATGTATGGATGCTATGTATGCTCTGGAGGTTATGTATATGCTACAATCAATTGTCCAAAGCTTTTGCATCATAAAAAGGTCACATAGTATTGATTTGAACCAAGACAGACTATGAGATAGGGTGCAAGCATTCCAAGACTGCTCTAGAAAACCTACAACAAAAAGGAATTGGAGGACTGAAATAAAACCCCATAGCTTGTTTTGAATAGGAATTTGTTTCCTTTGACTAGAGCTAGAAAGCTCCCCGAATTGGAGCTCCCATTGAAGAGTTACAGCCACTTTTATGTGCAATAGTCCTCTAGGACAAGCTGCATTCCCCTCCTATACAACCACATAAATTTGTTCATATCCAATTCTTTTTAAAAAAAATTATAAAAAATTTTGCATAGCCTCATAGAAGGCACTCTCCTCTCCATTTTGAATCAGAATTTTCCTTGATGGGAGCTCCCTAGCTAAAGATATCTTAGATTTTGTACCAAAGGGTCTGTTTGGATAGCACTCAGCATGGCAAGAAAATGGCCCAGGAGGAGTTAGAATGTGAAATCATGAATTCTCTAGCATCAATGAATGACCCTAGATCCACCAAAGAGGACCATGAGGAGATGCACGAAGAAATGCCCCTTGAATCGGATCGTTACTCTATGCTTAACATTGGCAGCCCCCTCAATGAAAGCAAAGGAGTATTAGTCCAATCTTGAGGCCAACTAGCCCCCTCCATTGTAGACCATGCATGACCAGCAAGGCGTCATTGGGATGTGAGGTATTCCCTTCAGCACCTATGAGATGGGTGAGCCCTCAACAAGGCATGATGAGCCTATCCTTCCATCCCCTGTTTTGCCAATCCACCTAGCCCTTCCACGAGATAGTCAACCACTAGAAATGGTAGCTATATACCTACCCAAAATCATGGAGAGGCCACTCCACAAGGTACTTATGGACAACATGGTATGCATGGCACTCATGGGCAGCATGCACATGGTACTTTTGGGTCCAAAGGCCCTAATTTGGTCAACATGCCCCACATGGTTATCATGGGTAGCAAGGCCCTTATGGACAATTTGGCCAGCATGGCTGCCATGGATAGCATATGCATGGGAAATATAGACCATATGTAATTTATGGGCAGTAAGGCACTAATGACCTGCATGATAGAATCATTTTTACCAAGTTTAATGTACAATCCCTATCCTCGACTAACTTGGAAGAGTAAACCTCTAAGCTAGAGCCTTATTTTCACATCCATCCATGCTCCAATGAGGCAAAGATCCTTTTTGCCTCTCTTCCTTTAGAAGGCTTTTCCCATGTGTGGTGGCATTACATACAATAGAAAAATCAGTAATTCCATGATTGGGATGACTTTAAGATGCATGTGGTGTAGGTATTTGTATCCCTGACAGAAAAGAAATGGTTAGCAAGAAGATGATACCAACTTGGTCAGCGTAATCTCATCATATGGAAGTATACAAATTAGTTCATGAACTTGACAATGTATGTAGAGGTTATTAGTGATTATGCCAAGTTGCACAAGTATATTTATGGGCTGGAACCAACCCTTTCAATTGATGTAATGGCTCAAAAGCCATCCATGTTATTTGAGGCCATAGAGTTGGCTGAAAGATATGGCCAAAAGTATTGCAAGAGTGACAGTTTACAACCTAATTTTGGACAGCAAATAACCCCCATACATTTGGATTTATCACAATGCTAACATGCCTAGTGGCAACCCCAAAATATCTACTTTTCCCACTTTTAATGCTCATAGGAAATAAGGCAAGTTTGGCACAACAACCACCCAAAAGGGAGACACTATGTGAAAATCAAACCACGCAATGCATCAGCCCCAAGTGGTCATCAGAAATTTATACCACCAAAAGCGGTTAAGAAAAGAAAAGCTAAGGGTATATGTTTCATATGTGGGGACAAATATACAATCAATCATTCTTCTCAATGCCCTTATAGGATATCCACTGTCAAGTTTCATAGCATATATGTCTTGGAAGATTATAAACATGAGGATGAGGACCCAAGTGATATGTCTCATATGCCCCATGCTAAAAATACTAATTATGAGCAAGACCTTGACCATGAGGAGTTATTTGACTCCCCAAAAGGATTCTCCTTTGACCTTGATAGTTATATTCCTCATGAGATGGATGGAATTGATCATATGACACCCCCACATGCCACTACTTCCATTTTCTCCATGTTTATGGATGCATGGACGGCCTCTAGAAGCCCAAGTACATTATGCATACAAGGAAACATAAATGGAAAGCATGTATTTATTCTTGTTGATAGTGGTAGCATGCATATCTTTGTAAATAAACTAGCCCTTAACTATTTGAAATGCCTTCCCACCACATAATTAAAGCAACCCCTTAAGGTGCACGTGGCTAATGGCAATGAGAAAATTAGCAATCACATATGCTCAAAGGTACCACTCAACTTGGCTGCAGATTATGAGACAATTTTGGACTTGATTATACTTAATATAGGACCCATTGATGTTATCTTAGGCTGCAATTGCCTAAAATATTTGGGCCAAATTGCCATGGATTTCTCTCAACTGTACATGGAATTTGTGATGCATGGACAACATATACACTTAGAGGGAATCAAGAATAATTTAGATTTTCAATTAAGCAACTAAAACGGGAGTTTAAGAGATGCTCACAAATCTTTTTCTTGCATTTAAACAAGGATAATTCAGATCAGTCCACTAATTTGACCAAGGATGCAGTCTTGAGAGATCCTTTGGATGAATATAAGGATCTCTTTTGGCCATCTGTAGCTCTCCCACCAAAAAGGAAAGCTAATCATCCTATTAACTTGGAAGCCCACTCAAAACCATTCAATAAGTTGCCTTATAGGCTCTTTAATTGTGAATGCAAGGAAATTGCCAAGCAAGTTAAAGAGTTCATTGAGATGGGTTTTATCAAGCCTAGCTCTTCCCCCTATGCATCTCATGTCTTGTTGGTCAAGAAGAAGGATGTCTCCTTCAGGATGTGTATTGATTAGCATGACCTTAACAAGATTATAGTCAAGAAGAAGGATGTCTCCTTCAGGATGTGTATTGATTAGCATGACCTTAACAAGATTATAGTCAAGAATACATATCCCATACCCAAGATTGATTATTTGCTGGATGAGCTCAAGGACACCCACTACTTCACTAAGATAGACCTGAGCTCTGGCTATCAAAGGGCTATCATTAGATATACATGAGGGTAGGTAATGAAATCAAAACAACATTCAAGAATGATCACGGGTTGTATCACTTTCTTGTCATGTGATTTGGGCTAACAAACACCCCTACCACTTTTAAGAGTCTTATGAACAAGATCTTGCATCCCTTCCTTTTTTAGTTTGTATTTGTCTTTTTCAATGATATACTCATCTATAGTAGGACATTGAGAGAGCACATATAGCATCTATGCTAGGTATTTGATGTATTATAGGAGCACACTTTGTTTTCCAAGGAAAGTAAATGTATTTTCATGTAGACTGAGGTTGAGTATTTGGGCCATATTTGAGTGAAAAGGGGATCCAAGCTAACCCCAAGAAGGTGCAGTGTGTTCGGTATTTTGGCCCACACCCTTTAATACTACATATTTACATGGCTTTCTTGGTCTCTTCTCCTTTTATTGAAGGTTTATTTGGCATTATGCTACCATTACAACACCATTAATAGATAGGCTTTAAAAATATGTCTTTTTTGGGATGCTCTAGCCAATCACAACTTCCAACACTTGAAAGAATTGTGTGTCCTAACTTTACAAAATAACTCAATATACATGTGATGCTAGTGTAAGGGCTATGGGACTATTTTGCTGCAAGAACATGGTGTTATAGCCTTTGAGACTGCTCATTGAATGAAAAAGAGATAAATGTATGCTTATGACCAAGAGATGTTGGCACTCATTCATGCTATTAAAAAGTGACACCATTATCTATACGACAACAGATTTAAGGTGAAAAATTACCATTTGGTGCTCAAATACTTCTTGATGCAACCTAATTTGACTCCTAAGCAAAGGTGGTTGGTGGAAACTTTACAAAACTATGATTTTGAGATCACTCATACCCATGGGAAGGAAAGTGTGGTAGCTAATTTACTCTCCCATATGTGGGCATGCAAAGTCTCATCAATCACAGAACTTCATAGTGATTGGATAGAGAAACTTCAAGAGGCCTACTTACTAGATGCTAAATTTAGACATGTCTTTCAGAAATTACAACAAGTTATGAACAAGCACTTTCCATATAATCTCAAAAATGGTCTCATCTGGGCACATGGCCAATTTGTAATTTCCCACATGTCCTCTTTCACACAACGGATCCTAGAAGAGATGCATTCTTTGTCTATTCCTAGTCACCTAGAGGTTTTTAAAACCTATGATCTCATCTTAAAGAGATTTTATTGATGTTAAGCACTTTGTGTCTCTATGTGTGTGTTGAGAGTGGAAAAAGACTGAAATTTTAACTGATTTTTGTTGTTTTTGAGGTCTAAATGATTGATTTTTGATGGATTTAGAGTGATGTATGGTTGTTAATGGAAGTGTTTGAGAGTGTTTTGGATGATATTTATTATGTTTTGGAAACTCATGATGATTTTTTGTGGAGATATGAGACTCTGAGATGTTCTGATAGGTTTTGTTGAGGTTTTGATTGGTTATGTATAGCTTCTGTTTTTTTCTGATTTTCTTCTGTATGAAGCATGGATTGATGATTGATGAAGGTTGAAATATTTTGAAATATTATTGAATAGTTTTCTATAGTTTGAAATGGTTTTATTATGAATTATGAGGATTTGATATTCTTTGATGACCTTCTATAACCCTCTCTAAACCTTCTGTAGAGCCTCTGTCTCTGTTCTGTATCTGTTCTGTTCCTGTTCTGTAGATTTTCTGTGAGTGTTCTGTAGAATGTATGTGTGAATTTGGAAAAATTTTGTAACTTTTGGAAAGGATGAATCTAAGTTCAAAATAGCTAAAACAAATGGAAGAAGCAGCTGCTGCTGAAGACTGAAGAGAAGACTGGTGTGACAGTGACAATAGTGAGCTGTGAAGAGACACTGTAGTGGCTCTGGTGCCTCTTCACATCATACATACCTCTTGGGAGGTATATCCACGACCTAAGAAGGATTATTGAGAGTCATTATAGAGTAGTGTAGTGAGGAGATGTATATATATATATATATATATATATATAATATATATATAGAGAGAGAGAGAGAGAGCCAGAGATAGTTAAATTCTATCAAAATACTGTAACTGTATATGAGAGATTAAGAGAGAAAACTATGAAGACATTGAAGATGAATACTATGTGATTTATTTCCATTCAAAAATGATGTATTCTTTTATGTTCATTATTCTATTGATGGATTCTATGAAGATGTTGAAGGTTATGGTTGATTCTATCAAATCCGTGGGAGATATCTACTATGATGCTGCGTGAAGATTTGTTGTTTTCCTTGTTTTGGTCATCAAAAGAATGAAATGAAAGCTTGTTGATGTTACAAGATAGATTTTCTTACAGTAGAATCCCTTTTTCCTCGGTGTTTCTCTTGGGGCTCCATGTTTTTGGTGCGCAGCCGGGGAAACTTACCATCAACAAGCATCAGAAGAGGCTGAAAATGAAGGAAATGGCATTGCCAAGAAGAGAAGAATTCAATGGATGTTTGCAAAGTTTCTTCTTCCACTGAAGATTTGGAGATTCTCATTATCAAAGCCACTTTCCACAAGAATTTCATCCCATAATGGAGGAAACATATTACCATCATGATGCATGCTCTATGCAGTGGACTATTTCCTCTTCCTGTTGTTGAGGCAGCAAAAACTTGCAACTTGGTGGAAAATTGTTTGGGAAAAAACTGAAGAGCAAAAGCAGAGAGAATGACTATCTATGGAAGATTCGGTATTCATTGAGAAGTTTCCAAACATCATCAAGTGGGAGATTGTGAAGAAGCTTCAAGAGTCGTGGTCTGTGGAGGTTCACGAAAACAAGAATGAAAAGAGTTGGAATTTGTTCGTGGATGCTCAACAGCAAGATACGTGGGATACTTGGTGCACTGACAATCTCTTATTTGTCCAATTAGCAACCCACTGGAAGTTGGTAGACAGAGTGTTTTTCACAACATACACTATAATACCATGGCACAACAACGATCCTAAGAAGAATGAGTTTTGATACTTTCAGAACAGAATATCTTCCCCTCTGTAGTGGTTTGAAAGCCGAATTTAGAGATGTTGAAAAGAAGGAAGTAGAGGAGATGTTGGCTAGAGAATCCCCCAGAGACTGAAGCCGTCTCTGATACTATCTTGTTGAGTACAGACCAACTGGTTGGAGCCAACCCCCTGATGAATGACGCAATCAAGAGGCAAGTGTTAGAACGAGTCCAGAGATACGTGAGAAGAGAGAAGGCAAAATCAAAGCTAAGAACAAACTCGCAGTAGAATCCTTCTTTGACGCCCTAAAAGCACTCTTTATAGAAGTCCCCGTGGTGACTCAAGGTCCCCTTCCTAGTCACATTCGTCTTGGAAATATTGATGATAGGCCAGCAAATGTAGTCCCATTGCCAGTTTTTAAGGGAGAGTACAATGAAGACCCTGATCTTCATGTAGCAGAATTCATGGTAGCATGTGTGGCTAACAATGCCAGAACCCCTAAGCATTGGTTAGCAATATTCCCCGCCACTTTCAAGGGCATGGCGTTTCAGTGGTATGAGAGACAAGTAGCAGGAACTTTTGGCACTTGGAACGACCTGAAGTTGGCCTTCCTCACTAAATTCAGGCGTGAAGGTTTTGAAGAGCGGATGCGAGAGGAGTTCATGAACCTAAGTCAGTCCTCTGGAGAAAGAGTAGAAGCTTATGTCTCGCGAATGGAATCCATCCTGAAGAGATGGACTAACCATCATTTGGATGAAGATATCTAGAAAGGAGTGTTTCTTAGAGGCCTACAACCAGAAGTTCGTAAGTTCATGGAATTGAGAAGACCAGTCAATCTACAAGCTGCAGTGGAAGGTGCAAGATTAAATGACGAAGTTGAAGCAAGGTTGTCAATGAATCCAGGAAGAGGAGTCTTACCTCCTCCCCTGCCAGGAATGGTATACTCACCAAATGCAGTTCCAGGGACATTTCCCTACCCCTATCCTCAGATGCAAACAGTGCCACCGTATAATGCACCTAATCCACTGTGGTCACCACAGACGACAGTGCCTCAAATGATGGTTCAACCACAACAACAGTGGTCTCAAACAATTTCTCCAATGGTGACTCAACAACAGTGGAACCACAACAAGAGTGGCCTCAAACAGTTTCTCCAATGGTGACTCAACAACAGTGGAACCCTACCAACTGGAATCAACAATCCCAAGTCTCATCAAGAGCTCTGAATCAGAACCAGAATAGAGGACCTTCTAGATCAACCCAACCAGTGTATGCGGTAATTACAAAAGCTTCCCAAAACCCTACTACAAGTACTTCAAGAGGTGAAAATCTAAAGGACTACTTATCCAAATCAGTTGCAAGTATTAAGAAAGAGCTTATGGATGTGATTACAGAGCAGCTACAGACGCTGAAGGTGAATACCGCCAATATATCCACCCCTACGAGAGTTGGAAGAGATGTGATGCGCTCTAATACTTGGTGCAGAAAGTGTCATCAAGCGGGACATTTAGCCACTGAATGTACCCAAAAATCAACCATTCCTGGAGCCTTCTGTTCCTATTGTTTATGGAAGAACCATACAGAGGATATTTGCTCTCTAAAAGAGATGCATGAACGAAGACAGAAGGATGAAAATGCAAGATTTAACTTACTAGAATCCAAAATGACAATACAAGATATTGGATCAAAGCCTAGAGAATTTGGTCCTAATTTTGGTCCAAGGAGGTTTGCCTCTCAAAATTACAGAGGACGATAGTTTGGCGGTGGTCAGAGATGAGAGGTGGAATGTTACAGGTGTGGAGAAAAGGGTCATATCTCTCCAAATTGTCCAAACCCTAGATGACCTATGGATTACAAGCCCTTATGCAGCCGATGCAAAGGAGAAGGCCACACTGCAAAGGACTGTCCAAGTCCAGTCCCTGTAAAGGCCAATGCTACTGATAGCCAACAGAAGGTACAAGAGCCTACCTCCAATTTGGTAGAGTTGGAATTTGCCACTGTCACGTACATCAAGAAGAAGAAACCAGTTATTTAGAATGAAAATAATTCTCCTGCCAAGACTGTGAAGTTCAACCTATCAACAGAAGGACAGAGCAATACATGACAGAACAGTGCAGTACAAAGCACTGCAGTGCCACAGAGAGTCACAAAGACAGTCCCCGAAACAGGACCAAAGGTCCATGAGATAGATGATACAGAAGCACCTCCAGAAATAGAGGAAGTGCCAATGCTGCAATTATTAGAAGAAAAAGGAAAGATGAAAATGGATGTAGCCCCATTCCCCAGCCGGGTGGAGAAGCCTGTGGATCCTATCAAAGATTATGACTTGAAATTCAAAAGCATACTTGACAAGAAGACATGGACTAAGGATAGCTCCTTCAACAGTGACCAAGACCAATAAGGCCCTGGAGCCTCTAAAGGAAGCAGATGTGGCTAACGCCTTTCTAGATCCTGGAACCCCAAAGATTAGTATATGGATTGAAGGGTGCTTTATTTCAAATGCATTGATTGATGGAGGCTCATCAGTAAACATAATGACGGATGTGACAATAAGGACTTAGGGTTGCAAGGAATTCAACCTACACAGTGGCTTATAAGATTGGTAGACCAAAGTAGAATTAAATTGTTGGGCATCCTCCCATATGTAAAAACAACCCTTGCAGGAAGAGACTATTGGTTGATATATTTGGTGGTCAAACCAAATTCTTATGGGACTTCATACCCTCTGTTGTTGGGAAGGCCTTGGCTTTTCAAAGCAAGAGCCAGGACAGACTGGTTCAAAGGAACCCTAACCTTAGGCAGAGGACCCAACAAAGTGGTGTTGAAGTTGTATGGATCGCAAAAAGGCAATGGATCCACATCTATTGAAGTCATAATTGACTCCTCCAATGAGGTAACAGATGGTACATCAGGAGATGAAGAGTCTGTTAAAGAGATCTTTCCCAAGAAAACAAAGGCACAGTCCCTAATAGTGGGCACTGTAAGCCAACTACCAAGGGAAGCAAAGTCCTTGTCCATGGGAGAATACCTCCTTCCTCAACTAGAATTAACTTTTGAAATCATCTCTGACAGTGAAATAGAAGCATAGATGTACTATTCTCCCTATTACATGGTAGTCGCAGAGACAGTAATAGAGATAGAACAGAGACAGAGCACATACAGAACAGAGACAATCACAGAGACAGAAGCAGAAGAAGAGGCAGAAGATCTATTCTTCTCCTACAGAGCCTCTACAGAAGCAGAGACAGAGCCTCCAAAGGAAGAGGATGAAAATGATGAGGAAGAAAATGAAGCAAGATATGAAAGTGCAGATGAAGAATTTCCTCTGATAGTAGATAATCTTGTTGATATCCTTACAGAGACCTCAGAGGCCAAAGATCTCAGGGTGTTGGATGAAATGACCATGGTTCCATTTGGGATGGCCAATGGACCACAAAGTATGCAGAATCTGCATAAGCAATGGATTAAAAGCATAAAAATTAAGTTCACCTGTGGCTCCTATCGCCCTAACTTTTTCGTCCGGATAAAAGATGATGATGATGCAAACCTCTATCTAGAAGCAATCCGTGGGATATTTATCCGTGAAGTGGAAGGTGAAAGATAAGTGACATTTCTGGATATTGATGGTACCGAACGTCACCTGAAAGTGGGTCTCAATCTTCTAGAAGAAGAACTAGTGGTCTTGCGAGACTTATTAAAGGAGAACTTAGATGTTTTTGCTTGGTCATATAAAGATCTAAAGGGGATTGATCCCATAATATGCCAACATCACATTGACCTAGAGCCTGATGCCAAACCTGTAAGGCAAAGACAAAGGCGTATGAATCCTAATTATTCTGCTCTAGTGAAGGCTGAATTATTGAAGCTTCTTGAAGCCAAGTTCGTTTATCATGTGGCTAACAGTGAATGGGTTTCACCCATTGTGGTAGTACCCAAGAAGAATGGGAAACTTCAAATATGTGTGGAATTTCGCAAGCTCAATTTGAAGACGAAGAAGGAACATTTTCCTATCCCTTTTACAGACCAACTGCTGGACACAGTGGTAGGCATGAGCTATATTTCCTCTTGGATGGATTCAACGGATATAACCAAGTCCAAATTGCAGAAGAGGACCAATCCAAAACAACCTTTACCACAGAATGGGGGACCTAGTCTATAGGGTGATGCCATTTGGGCTCTGTAATGCTCATGCCACCTTCCAATGAGTAATGATGGTTGTTTTCCAGAATCATTTGCATGATTTCATTGAGGTGTATTTTGATGACTTATATGTCTATAGTTTGATCCATGAGTACTGGGGACACCTAGAGCAATGTTTTGATAAATGTCAAGAGTATGGGATTTCTCTCACCCCCGAAAAATGTGTCTTTGGCATCTCATTAGGAGTTCTTTTGGGCCATATTGTCTCTGCACAAGGGATTGCAATAGACTTGGCAAAGATTGAGAAGATTGCCGCCTTGGCAGCACCAACAAACCTCAAGCAATTGAGAGGATTTCTTGGCCATGTGGGCTACTACAGAAGACTTATTGCACATTTTGCAACCAAGGCAGCCCCTCTGTACAAGCTCCTAAGGAAAGATGCGAATTTTCTTTGGACTGATGACTGTGAAGAAGCCTTTAATACCTTAAAACAACGCCTTATCCAAGCACCTATCTTATAGCCTCCTGATTGGACGAAAGAGTTTCACGTGCACACAAATGCATGAGTTGAAGGGCTAGGTGATATCCAATGTCAAAAGGGCCCCTTTAAATTAGATCAACCGATATATTATACAAGCCAGAAGGTCACTGATAGGGAATGGAATTACGTAGTGACAGAGCTTGAGTGCTTGGCATTGGTGTTTGCACTAGAGAAGTTTCGACACTATCTATTGTCAATGCATTTTAAGTTCTATGTGGATCATGAAGCCTTGCCCTTCCTAATGAACAAAGCAGAAGTTAAAGGATGAATGATGAGATGGTTGCTCCTATTCCATGAGTTTGATTTTGAAGTGGTCACTAAGCCTAGCCGTTCCCATGTCCTAGCCGATCATCTATCACGGATCCCTCAAACTGTAGAAGAGGAATAGGATGATCTAGACCTTCCTGATTCTTCTTTGTTTCTAGTTGAAACAGTTACTCCTTGGTATGCAGACATAGCCAACCTCTTGGCAACTCAACAATATCCTCCTGGCATCTCAAGCTATGAGAAGAAGAAGCTTCTGTTAGAATCAGCCCCCTACACTTTACTAGGCGGTGCATTGTACAAGAGAGGCAAAGATGAAGTGCTGCGAAGATGTGTTGCAGGGGATGAAATTGGCATAGTATTGAAAGCATGCCATGATGAACCATATGGTGGACACTTTGCAGGAGAAGCGACAGCCAGGAAGGCTCTGTTAGCAGGATACTGGTGGCCAACCCTCCACAAGGATGCATATGACTAGTGCAAGAGATGTAATGCTTGTCAGCGAATGGGGAAACCCACCAAAACAAGTGACATGCCACTGCAACCTATTCTTCCCCTAAATCCGTTCGAGAAGTGGGGGATTGATTTTGTGGGTCCCATTGATTCACCCACCAAATGAAAGCAGAACAGATACATCTTAGTATGTATGGATTATGTCACAAAGTGGTGTGAAGCTAAAGCCTTGAAGCGGGACGATGGTAACAACGTAGCCCTATTCATATACGAGAATATTATCATCCGTTTTGGCAGTCCCCTCAAGCTGGTAAGTGACATAGGTACTCATTTCCTTAACAAAATCATGGAGGAGCTGACAGAGCTGTATGAGATCCGCCATCGCAAGCCCACTCCCTATTACCCCAGAGCCAACAGCCAAGTTAAAGTCACCAATCACATCTTTGCTCGATCCTGACAAGAACGATTTCCGCCCATTGTCGCAACTAGGACGATCGACTTACAAAGGCCCTCTGGGCATACAGAACCTCCCATAAGGCAACTATAGGTCCCTTTCCAGCTAGTGTATGGTACAGAAGCTGTCTTCCCTGTTGAATTGGAATTGCCCTCTTTGCGAGTGGCAGTTAAAGAATGCTTGGGAAATTATGAGTCATTGCAATGCCGCCTCCTGCACTTGAAATGCTTGGATGAGATACGGCGGATGGCCCTACAGTGTATGGAAACCACTTAAGCGCGACACAAGGCCTATCATGACAGTTTCATCAAGCACAAGGAGTTCAAAGAAGGTGATCTTGTCCTAGCCTATGATTCAGATTTGGCAAGTTTCCTGGCAAGGTTCAACAACGATGGATGTGCCCATACAAGGTACTTGCTATCAATCCCAATGGCTCTGTTCATGTGCAGACCGTTGATACCTCTGATGATCCTTTCTTGGTCAATGGCTATCATCTAAAGACGTACTTCCCTCCTTGGGGATCTTCACAATTACAGTCGACCTACCCTCCCCCTTTTGGGTGTCGCACTGTCATTCTCTTCATGCTTCTGATAGCCCTTATGATTCTCCTCATGAGGCAGTCTCATTCTGCTAGCCCCTCACAGATACATCTCAACCCAACCTTGTTCTCTTCTCATCTAATCCAACAACGGTGGCGAGGTTGGTCCTGACATATGGTATTTCTACCCTTCGCTTTATTAACAGAAAAAAAAAGAAAAAAAAACCACAAAACAAACAAAACTATTATGGGATAAAAGGAAGAAATTCCCTGTCATAACATGCCTCGTTCCAAGAAAAGGTGGAAACACCCTTGGGCGAGAAGCTAACTATGGAAAAGGTGGTAACACCTTACAGTGCAGGATAGCTGACTCACCAACAAAACCTTTTCAGCAAGTAATTTGAAGTCACCTCCCTTGGTGTGCTATCTCTGAAATATCAGTCCATCTGTCCTTTCTTAACAGACGACCTTTCTTACAAATCATTGAAGTACAAGATTTGTTGGCTACCTCCCTAGGTACGCCTCACCTTCAAGATCCTGATGACAACAACAGCCAACATGATCTTCATCACCAACTCCTTGAGTGATGAGAGCTTTCATCCTAATAGAATGGGGATGTGAGTATGGGCTGCCCTCTATATCTATCAGTGACTGTGAGATAGAGGGTGGGAAAAGTGACCAATCTTTCCCTTCAAATCAAATGAGAGATGAGATGTGTGAACAGAGTGTTGCATGCACGGGATGGGCCTCTCAATGCACAATGCACGATTTGTTCCTGTACACTGCACCATAAGGCTCCCTGGCTTTCCTTCTTGCACTGTATGCCGGCACAGGGTGGGATGCACAGTTGCACCATCAAATGTGCACAAGGCATACAACCTCTGCACAAGTGACGGTGAGGATTACATCAATGGGTTTCAAGTATGGGTTGCCCTCTGTATCTTTCAACAGAACATGAGACAGAGGGTGGGCTGAGTGTGACTGGTGTTTCTTCAATCAATTATTGAGAGGTGCAAATTGAGGGACGTTACGACCATTGGAGTCAGGTACGTTTATGTTTTCCTATGCACCCACGAGATGGGTCTCTGCCATCAACACAGGACACGTCACGTTATGTACACTGCACTGCAAGGTTCCCTGGCCTTCCTCCTTGCACCTATGCCAGACGGCGTTGGACGCACTCATATACCATCAATTGTGTACCCTAGCATACTCTCTCTGCACCATTCCCTTGTCGATTCCTAAATCGGGTATGAGCTCCGGGTTTCATCATTATTTACTCGAGTGATGTTAGTAATGGGGCGAGTGATTGTTCTTTCATTCCATTTGAGTGATCGTGAGTTGAGTGCAATATCCCTCGTCATCGATGAATTTCCTGTGATTCCTTCAACCAGCTCCCTCCCTGGGTGCTGCCACGTGGTCCCTGCCACGAAGGACATGTGTTGTGAAGACACCTTGTTACCTCCTGCAGCCGATAACGATACAAGACGCACCCTCGATAGTCGACATTACTCCTCGACAATATGGGCCAAGTTTTTCTAACCCTACACCTTCTGTTTCTCAGTGACGGTCATGTCTTAAGTGTGGGGATGTTCTGGTCGGTCTGATGTGTGGTACTAGGTCCTTATTGTTCGGCTTGCCCTTCTTGTTAAGGTATTAAGTGTGGGGACGCGTCCCTGTGCATCACTTCTGCATATCATGATGGAAATATACGTATCCACTTCCAAATGCGGGAATTCAATTTTTTATATTCTAATGGGGTCCCTTCCCCACTCCTCTGTTCTATTTCACCCTGTCCTTGGAGCTATTCCTTGACTGTTTTCCTTTATCCTTTGTTTTGCGCTTTTTTCATGTGAACGTGCCATACGTTCATTGAGACTAACATCCAACCTTAGAGCCCTGTTTTTCCCTTTGAACTGCCCATTTTTCCTTTTTACCAACTCCTGTTCCGACAGACGGTTCTAAAGTTATTAATTTTTTAAGCAATTCCCTTAAATTGGGCGGTTTTCCATGTGAATGCATCTTTCTTGCTTTGGAACACTGATGTGAGGTGCCAGCCCTACCCTACCCATTCCTCTTGACATTTTTTCTTATTACACCCTGTCATTGCGATGCACGATTCATCCGCTATTAATTTTTGCGAGTTTTCGGGCCCTTTTCGTGTCTATTTTTCATATTTTTTCCATGTGAACATGCCCTATTTGCATCGAAATTTCAGTTTAATTTGATAGTTGTATCCCGCAAGTCTTTCCCCCACTTTTTCCTTTTTCGTCCCCCCCTTCTCACTGCTGGATTTTTAGTTATTAATTTTTCCGAGTGTTTTCGAGTGTCTTTTTTGTGTTTTTCCCCTATGCACCTCTCATAATCCCCCCCAAACTGAGTTTTGATGCACCAGCCCTGTGAATCCCTTTCTCACGGACATTATTCATGTTTATCGCACTTCGTTCCGGCAATTGATTCTTCTCATATTAATTTTCGAGTCTATTTTCGGGTCCTTTTTTGGGTTTTTTCCATGTGAACGCATCATATCTCCATTGGAACTGTGTTTTGCTGTGATAGGGTTGTTGAAAACATTATTTTGCACATTTTTCCTTCTTTCTGCACTTTGTTTCAACGAGCGGATTTTTCGATATTAATATACATATGTATTTTCAGGTTTGTTTCTTGGGTTTTTTCCATGTGAACACCCTGATTTTGCCCCAGAACCAATCTCGCATTTTTCAATCATCTTTTCCTCGTCTCCCGGCATATTTTTCATTTTTTTAGTTTTTTGATCCGGCGTGCGGTCTGAGTTTTATTAATTTTTCTTCCTTTTTGTCGTGTGGCTGCGTTTCTCGTGTTGCACATGAACGCGCATGTTTTGGTTTTACATGCCTCGGGATGCCCCCGTGGCCTCTGTGACTCGTGTGTCGCCGACCCTGCTCCGTTTGATCCTGCCAATGCAAATTCTTTTACCCCCGCCCCGCACCTGCGCGCGAGATGGGGTGTGCTCATTTTTACCAACCATAATAACATTTAATTTTTTTTAAAAAAACAAACAACCAACCAAAAAAAACAAAACACACATTTAAAAAAAACTAAATAATAATAACCTTTTTTTAAAAAACAAACACCACCTACCACAAAAAAAAACAGAACAAAAAGAAAAAAAAAAGAAAAAAAACAACAACAAAACAAAATAAAACAAAAAAAAGCACACACAACAAGAAAAACAAAAGAGAAGAAATTTTTTTAAAAAAACATGAAAAAAGAAAAACACGAAATTACCCAAAAAAACATATAATAATAAAAAAATAATTTTTTAAAAAACCGTCTTACTTGCTCGCCCTCCTTCTCCATCCGCGATCTCCACGTCTCCTCCCTCCCCTCGCTGCGGCTGCGCGTCCTCGTTCTGCATTTGTGACCTCCACTTCTTCCTCCCTCCCGCGGCACCTCCTACCTCCCTCCGCCTCGCCCTCCCTCTCCCTCGGCCTCCCTCCACCCACGGCCTCCTCCGCCACACCCCCGCCTTGGCCAGCGCTGCCTGGCCCCGCCCCCACCGCCTTCCGCCACACCCTCGCCTCCCTCCGCCTCGCCCTTCTCCGATACACCCTCGCCTTGGCCACACGCCCCAGCCTTGGCCACACACCCTCGCCTCCCACCTCCTCCTTCCACCCTCGTTGGCCCTCCTCGCCACGTCCACCTCCTCCTTCCACCCTCCTCGTCCCCCCACCCTCCTGCCCGCCCGTCCCCTCCTTGGGCCCCCCACCATCCTACTCGCCCACCTCCTTCTTGGGCCCCCCTTTTTCCACCCCCGCCCAATTTTACCCCCCCTCCAGATTTGGCCCCCCACCAAATTTGGCCTCCTAACCCCCAATTACCCTAACCCACCCCTCTAACCCTAGTTACTTTACCCCACCCCCCTAACCCCCAGTTCCCCTAACCCTAGTTACCCCTACCCAAGCCCCCTTTCCCACCCCTTTCCACTTCTCCCCCTCATAGCCCCTTTTGCCACCACCACCATCCACAGCAAATCCGCCAACCCCCAATTTCTAATGGGCAACAACCACACTCTCCAACCACCCCCTACACCCAGGCCTCCTTGCTGCCGATGGTCTTGTGTGTGCATATGTTCGCGCGGGCCCCGCCGTGTGCCTATCCGTACGTGAGCTACTAGCAGACGTTCACGCGCAAGGATACACCTCCGACTTGTCCATGCGGTGGTGTGTTGCAGTCAACCGTTCACACGCAGTCATTTTCAGCTGTTCACACACAGCTCGAGTACCGACTTTTAATTTCAAAACTCGAAAAACACATAACAACACATAAAAACAAACATAAAACACCAAAAAACTTTAAAAATTCATTAAAATTATTTAAAATCTAAATGAATTACCAAAAAAAATTAAAATTTTTCCAACATTGTTGAAATCATTTGCAATATTTTCTAAAGTGGAAATTCAAGAAAATAAATTGCAAAAAAATTCAAAACTTCACAATTCCTTCAAAAATACATACAAAATGAGCAAATTTCATTAAAATTTAGTAAAAATTCAAAAAAAAAATCAAAAAATTTTCAAAAAGTTTCACAAACCCCCTTGCCCCTTTTGCCAATAATTTGTCAATTGAAAATGCTTCCATAAATGGCTAAAGTATTATTTGAAGCAAAAACCCTAAATTTAATACCTCGTCTCATGAAAATTTATTTTAAATTTCAAAAATCAGCTAAAAAATCATGGATAAATTCCAACACATTGTTGACACTTGTTGGATTTTTAAAATTCCACCCTTACACTTCACAACATATTCATGTGTCATATATCCTGTTTTAATCATTTTTTTTTTAAAAGAGGAAGAAAAAGAATTTTAAAAAACAAATAAACAAAACAAAACAACGTACAAAATAAAATACTAAGGTGCTTTATTTTTTCAAGTCAGTGGTTTTACTTTTTTGACTGGATTCCTTGCATTTGGGACTACTCAGTATGCCTTCAGTCTCTTGCATACGCACCCCTACCAGGTATCTATTTTTTGAGCTTTATTCATTTTGGTCATCCCTTAACCACAGTTAATTGTTAAAATGAACTATATTCACCCACTTTTCCATGTGCGCTCGCGCTAAACACACTTTTTTCTAATAATTTAAAATCAACCAGCTATTCACTTTGCACGCGCTACGTGCGCTTCAGAGGCACTTTAATTTTTAATAAAAAATGAACCAGTCGTCACAAAAAAGCACGCGCTGGCAAAAAAGCGCTCCACATCACCATTACTTCTAATTAATGAATTTGTATTTAGAGACCCTAGTCTAGGTATCACAGTGCGGGTTTTGTTAAAATACTGCTTCACCTTTTTAAATTGTAATTAAAATTTTAAGAAGGAACCGTTATTTTCTTATTAAGATTTATAACCTAATAAAATTTCACCCATTGTTAATAATTTCTTAAAATGAACCCTTCATTAAAATCATTTCTCCTAACTGCACTTTGTTCCTCCTTTTTAATAAACATGCTTCATGGGACGGGCACGTATAGTCCTTTAAGTTGACACTGTTGGTCAAAGTTATGGTTAGGTCCTAATTAGGTTTTTAAGATATTAAGGTTTGCTCGTGTGATACGATTATGGGTGCGGTCTATAGTTTTTTTTTTTTTTTTGCCTGACACAGGGTTTTGGGTGACTGTTTGTTGCATCGCATAAAGTTTTCGGTCACATATGTATAGAGGTCATGTCGAATTTTTTCTAGGATGTGGGTTGTTTGGGGGTGGTCAATTGGTTAGTTACGTATGTGTGTATGCTTCTTTTGATTGATTTCTTCTTGATAGCTATTTGGTTGTTTTGCAAGCATTCTTTGTGATTGTCTGTGTTTATGGTGTGTGTGTTTTCTATCTGAATGGCGCCTCACGCTTCTCCTCCTATCCAGTATGTCTCGTTGATCAGTAGGGATTATTCTTCCCTACTGGCTTTTGAGCCTATAGCGAAAGCAGGACTTGCAACTTTCGTGGTTGCTTTACTCCCATCGATTCCAGATGATCCATCTCTGTGTGATGAGTTTCTTGCATCATACAGTAAGAAATCGGGCCTGATTCCTGGTGCTTCCATGGTATTGACACCTCAAGGTTTAGGGAAGGCTTTGTCTCTTCCCTACAAAGGAGAACCCTTTGTTACAGCTAGATAATTATTCTCCAATGATGAGATTCTTAAGCTATTATAGAAGCAGACCAAAGAGGTTCTGGATGTTAAGAAAGTGATTAACACTTTAGGAGTATCTTTTTCCATGCTCATTGATCCTCTCTGGAAGTTAGTCTGCCAATTTCTCCAAGACAGGTTTATGCCTGCCAAAACACCATCTCATTATTTGTCCAAGGAACTCTTCACAGCTTCCAGGATGGTGTTAAAAGGGGTTGCCATTGATTGGAGTACTTACCTACTTACGAAGATGGACTGAAATTTTGTCAAAGTGACCAGAGGGAATGTTACAAATGTCACTTATGGTTCCTATTTATATGCTTTCTTGACATATTCAGGCTTTAAGAAGGATGTGCTACCACCTCCTCCATCTGATCCAGTTTCTCCCCCTCCACCTTTAGAGGATTCAGAACCTATTGACATAGAGGATCTTGATTCCCCTCCTCCATTGGTCATTCAGCGGAAGCGCTTGAAGTGTATGGCAGATAAAACTCCCTTAGTCATTCCTTCAGTCATAGTTCTTGCTACCTCTGGAAGTGACCTTCCTGCCTACCTCACATGCAACAATTTATTCAGGGCACATCGAGAGGGTTCTTTGGAAATATCAGTCCCTTCATTGAGCAGTTTAGTGTCAGGAGATGCCATTCCATTCCTTTGTAATGACATCCAGAGTTCTATTGAACTCTCAGTGACAACCTGTGTTCAACAGTTATATACTTCTTTCTATGAAGAATTATTGCAATCCAAAGACCAGTTGCATAAGGCAACCACAAAGTTAGCCTCTACTAAAGACACTATTGCTGATTTGTTTAAGCAAATGGAGTAGCGGACACAAATGATTGAGACTCAAAGAGAAGAAATATCTTCTTTGAAGATTCAGTTAGCAGAGTCTCAGTCAGAGGTCACTAGAGTTTCGAAAGAGAAAGAGAGAATGTCCAAAGAAGCTCAAGAGTTTCAGACTCTTTTAGATGCAAAACTGTCAATTTTGCAGACTGCTCATAATACATTGGAATCACAAGCTTCCCAGATTAAGCAGTTGTAGGACCAACTGACACAATCACGGTCTATTCCTCCAAGCCCCAATGTTCCTATGATTCCTTCTATCTCTCAGCAGGACTTGGCAGTTTTCCAGAGACAGGCCACATTATGTCCGTTGTTTCAAGATAAAGTGGAAAGATTGCAGTCCAGGATGGATTTGTTATGGTCTACATTTGAGCACTTTCAGGAGTATGTTCCTCTAGACCATTCCTTTTTTGTCCACTATCAGTTGCAAAAGTTGGCTTTCTATATGAAGCTTTCAATGATGGATCTCCCTCTTCCAGAGGATAGTTGGAGTGGGGCTTGGTCTTCTGATTTACTGACAGAAGTTGTCCGTATGGTCTTTGAAGATTCCATGACAACGGATACCATGTTGCTATCTTATATGTATCTACGAGGTGATTTGTTGATTACAGATGATATAGATTTGGCTTGGTATGTGGGGGGATGTGGTTTTGCAAGCTGTCTTATATGTCAATTCTTTGGAGTTGAGGATAGATGATATGTTCCAGTGTTATTCTTCAAAAGTGGCTACTTGCCCTGACACTTCATGGCATTCAATGATTGATTCTGTGGTCTTGAATCAATGTCAGAATATAGCTTCTATTTATGTGCAGAGCACTAACCAACTGAGGGTGGATCTCCTAGCTTATCTTTCCAAGAACCATCCATTTGATTCATCCTTCTTTCATGCCTACCATAGACGATCTGTTTTAGGTCCCTCTGTTTCTAGTCTATTGTACTATCAACAAATGGCCCATCACTATGATACTTATCTTTCCCTTTATCAATCCAACTCAGCAGCTATCTACCTCTCCTTTTTCAACCTCAGGGTTTTTCCCAAATTCCTATATTTACCTATTGTTCTTTCATTGAAGATCGAGTATTTTCCCTTTCTCCACCATGCCCTTCTCCATCTATCCATATACCTTCTACTTTTCCTGCTTATCAATTGACACCTTTCCTAACTGATTCGCTTAAATTTTCAGCTACTCCTTCTTTAGCTTATTCCTTCTTTTATGATTTTTCCTACCCATCTCTTCGTCCTTTGTTACTTGTTCCACTTCCATCTCCTGCCACTTCTATTTCTCAACCCCCTCAGTTGGTTAGTGGGTACAAAGGATTTTGATCAGCAGATTTCAAGAAGAAGAGGATGGAGCTTGACTGATTCTCTCACAGGACCACAGATTAACTGGCCATTAATTCCAGGGGACTGGAAAGCTGCTAGTCAAGCATACCAGAATTACCTCCATTTTTCTCACCAATATTCACAATCTGTAGATCCTTCAGTGAGATTGACAGCTCATTTTTCTTGGTATCTAGCATATATGCATAGGCATTCCCATAGCGATCAAAAGGCCATTCCAAAGCTTTGTATGAATGTCAATGTGAACATTGATTCCTAACAATTGGATGTCCTATATTTTTATGCCCTATATCTACCTAGCAGATACCTTGTTTTGCTAGAAAAAATATGCTGCCTTCAATTCTTTCAAAATCCTCCCAAGACATTTGTGGATGATCCCTTATCCATGGATCGTTTTCGTAATCACCAAGCCTTCAAAATGGATCACCTTCATTGATGCCTTTGCAATGTATTTTGGATGATTCTTAATGATATATATCTCTTTTTGGAGGTGTCATTTAGATGTTTGTGGTGTGTGTGTATTTAGTGTCTTTCATTAAATTGAGCTCTTTAGTGAGCTTATATTCTTATTTTCCTTAGGTCGCGAGGACGCTTCCTTTCTAAGTGTGGGTATATGTTGAGAGTGAAAAAAGACTAAAATTTTAACTGATTTTTGTTGTTTTTGAGGTCTGAATGATTGATTTTTGATGGATTTAGAGTGATGTATGGTTGTTAATGGAAGTGTTTGAGAGTGTTTTGGATGATATTGATTACGTTTTGGAAGCTCATGATGATTTTTAGTGGAGATATGAGGCTCTGAGATGTTCTGATAGGTTCTGATTGGTTCTGTATAGCTTCTGTTTTGTTCTGATTTTCTCTTGTATGAAGCATGGATTGATGATTGATGAAGATTGAAATATTTTGAAATATTATTGAATAGTTTTTTATAGTTTGGAATGGTTTTAGTATGAATTATGAGGATTTGATCTTCTCTGATGACCTTCTGTAACCCTCTCTAAACCTTCTGTAGAGCCTCTATCTCTGTTCTGTATCTGTTCTGTTCATATTCTGTACTGTTCTGTAGATTTTCTGTAAGTGTACTGTAGAATATATGTGTGACTTTGGAAAAGTTTTCTAGCTTTTGGAAAGGATGAATCTAAGTTCAAAAGAGCTTAAATAAATGGAAGAAGCAGCTGCTGAAGACTGAAGAGAAGACTGGAGTGACAGTGATAGTAATGAGCTGTGAAGAGACACTGTAGTGGCTCTAGTGCCTCTTCACATCAGACATACCTGTTGGGAGGTGTATCCATGACCTAATAAGGATTATTGAGAGTCATTATAGAGTATTGTAGTGAGGAGATGATGTACTATTGATAGAGAGAGAGAGAGAGAGAGAGCCAGAGATAGTTAAATCCTATCAAAACAGTGTAACTGTAAATGAGAGATTAAGAGAGAAAACTATGAAGACATTGAAGATGAATACTATGTAATTGATTTCCATTCAAAAATGGTGTATTCTTTTATGTTCACTATTCTATTGATGGATTCTATGAATATGTTGAAGATTATGGTTGATTCTATCAAATCCATGGGAGATATCTACTATGATTCTGCGTGAAGATTTGCTATATTCCTTATTTTGGTCATCAAAAGAATGAAATGAAAGCTTGTTGATGTTACAAGATATATTTTCTTGCAGTAGAATCCCTTTTTCCTTGGTGTTTCTCTTGGGGCTCCAACATGCCTTGTCAGTAGAATAAGGATGGCAACCTTAAGCCAGGTGGATTATTGCATCCCATTACCCATACTTGAAGGGAAGTGGATCCACATTATGATGGATTTTATCACTTGTCTACCCATGGCTAAGTAGGGTTGGAACATCATTTATGTGGTAGTTGACAAGCTCACTAAAGCATCCCATTTTATCACCACTAAGTCACAATTTACAACATCTCAAGTAGCTAGTTTGTTTTTGGAGCACATATTCAAGTTGCATGGGTTATCGCATGTCATAGTACATGACCAGGACACCAAATTTATGAGCCATTTTTGGTAGACAATTTTTAGCTCCATGGGGACAAAATTGGCCCCATCTACAACCTATCACCTCCAAATTGATGGTTGAATAGAGCACGTCAACAGGTGGCTTAAACCTACTTGAAACATTTTTATCATGATGTCGAGCATGTATGGGATTCAAAGCTATACTTGGTTGAGTTTGCTTACAACAACTCCACTCATTCCAACACTAGAGTGTCCCCCTTTGAAGCCTTATATGGCTATCCAGTGCTCCTCCCTATAGCTATCTTTAGTGAAAATCTCAACCCACATGGGAAAAACAAATTAGACTTCATGCAAGCCTTGCTGCATTAATGCAAAGTGAACCTTAAAAGGGCCCAAGACTAGATGAAGCTCTGCATTCATGAAAGGGGGTACTCTTTTGAGTTTCAAGGTGTGTTGGTACTTCTCAAGATCCCCAAGTCCCGATATGCCACACTCAAGGATGGCTCATACAATAAGTTGTCACACCGCTATTATGGGCCATATAAAATAGTCAAGAAAGTGGGTAACTCGCCTATCACCTCCAACTCCCTCCCTCCACTAAGATCCTTGATGTCTTTCAAACTCTCTCTTCACCTTCATAGCTTCCATTGGCTTCCTTCCTCTTCTTACTCTCTTTCTATCTCTCTCCCTCTTCTTCTAGTCTTTCTCTCTCCTCATCACTCTCTTTCTCTCTCTTTTGTACTCCTATCTCTTAGGCCCTTTTAGATTCTCTTCATTACAATACAACATGGAGGTTGACAATGATCATTGGATCCATGAGAGAGAGGAGTGAGAGAGTGAGGAATAAAAAATGAATCTTGTACTTTTATTTTTCTTCTCTACTCCCTTTGTGACATTGGAAATAGGCAAATCTATATCATATCATACCACATGGAGGCTAACCGAGGCCATTGCATCCATGAGAGAAAGGAGTGAGAAAGTGAGGAATCAAAAATAAAGCTTTTCCTTTTCTTTTTCTCTTCTACTCTTTTGTCAGAGATACATAAATAAAATGATTATCACAATGCCTTGAGATCTTCAAACCATATACCTTAAATTGTGATTCTATCAAGGTTCTGAGACATCTTTTCTTTCATTCATTCATGGGGATTGAGTGGAGTCATAGATGCTTTCGATCTTTAGTAATGGGTTTCTCATACTCTCATCCTATGTAGTAGGAGGCTATGAGTGCTTGGAAGGATAGAATACTTTCTCTTTGGCTAGAGATAGTGTCACTTGTATAAGGCATAAATGGCTATTTTTGGATCAACCCGTGTTGTGGAGGAATACATGGTTGTATTTTCCTTAAATCATTGATCCACCATCTTCAATGTGACATGATCTTTTGGGTTTATGACAAGGAAGTGACCAATTAGTGGATGCCTATTTGCATCAATTTGAGGTGCTAAGGGCAAGATAGTGTGATGCTTTAGGGGTGGGTCACACTCTTTTTGTGATTGAGAAAGACTACTTTACGATGGAAGCTTGAACTAGGACTTGAGGCTAAAATTAGAATGCAAACTCATGTAGACCTTTGAAGAGGCTATAGCAATTGAAAAGGTGAGGGAGTTTAAGACATTGAAGCTAAGAGAGCTATTTTCTCATGCAAAAGATGTAGCATCTTTTTATATTGGAGAGTAGTGTCTTACATCTATACCAAAACTATCTATTATTTATGGAAAACAATATTCACATATTCTAATCTATGTTGTATTTTTGTCATGCATCTACCAAGTGAAAATGATCAGGGATGTAGTCCCTACTAAGGACCTAAACATGCACCAGAAGAAGGATGGAGAGCCTTTTATTGAGGTAGAAGTAGATGTGTAATTATCTTATGCTAATGAGGAAGAGCAAAACAAGAAAACAACATGTGCCCAACAAATTTCTAATGTTCATGTTCCTTCTATGGATTTTTGTTTTATATCTGATGTGCATACTGAAGAACCTATTAATGTTAATAAGGAGGTATGTGTCTAGCAATGATGGGAATCACAAGGACAAGTCTTTGTATAGTGAAGCAAAGAAAGGAAGTAATGTTTCCATGCAAGAGAAATATCATAGCAATGCAAGGGATGTAATGAAGAGCATGGATTGTATGCAAGGAGAAGGTGTGGATGTGTATGATTTTTGTGTGCAAGAATTGGATGTTATGTGGCCAACATAGTGCCTTGATGCATGTGCAATGATGAAAGTGTGTGAAGATATGCAAAGGAAAAACATTGCAATAGAAAAAAAGCCAACATCTGATTGGCATGAACATGTATGTGACAAGCTACATAGATATCCCTTTGTTGTAGAGAAGTGATTGGAGAACTAAGAAAAGAGGGGACCAATGTTTGAGCTTGATCCTAATGATAAAAAGTGCTAAGAATATGTGCTGCACTAAACATATGCATGTGTCAACACTAATGGGAGGGGTAAATATGATGGGCCCCTCTTGTTAACCTAGCCTTGATCTTGTGCATATGAAAAATGATGTGATCCTAAAGTAACCTCCATGAATATGTGAAGTTCATGAAGTGTTGGATCTATTTGGGATTTTAAGAGAAACTAAGTATATAAAGACAAAGGATTGGAGCTCCAACGAAGATCGACTTTGAAGACATACTGTGCTCCAATTGAGGCTATCAACCTTTGCTACTATAGGGACATGATGTTGAAGGTTCTATTGGGGCCTTCCATGAAGATCATATGATGTGGAGCTCATCCATAGTACCATGTAACTTAAGCATATGTTTATAAGACTACTAATGGAATTTGGCTACTTGGATGAGGTTTTTTGAGACTAGTCTTGAAGTCTTATGTGTCCATGTGAGGATCATCTCTCTTAAGGTTTGAAAAGTCCTATTGGGGGTTTTTTGAAGGTTTTTAAGGGCTTCTTACCTAGATTTTTTTGTTTTTATTTGATGATGTATTGGGTGGCTTATGGAGCTCACTTTTGAGTGTTGTATCTCAACTTATTCTCAAGTTTTGTTGGTGGCCTATGTGCTATGTTTTTGTAACATGATCAGCCTTTGTGTTCAATTAATGATGTACATATGATGGGCTTTGTGTGATTCCTAACCTTTCTCTCTACCAAGAAATGAAAATTGGACTTGGTCCTCATGGATATTGTGTTCAACTATGGCCAAAAGCCATGAAGAAGCTTACCATATTTCTTTATGATCCCTATAACCATCTTGGAGCTATATGTTCCCTAAGGGGTTTCCCCTAGCACCTGTACCTTGAGTGCTTTGCATGATCATCATTCTTGTAAAAATATAACATATGTGCATGTCTTGCATTGTCACCATGGTAATGATGTAGAATTATATTCTAAGGCAAGAAATAAAAGCCATGAACCTTTTCCTCACTCCTATGAGTTGTTTTGAAGGAATATGGGAAAGTTTGTGTAAGTGATATGCTATTGGTGCCCCATTACCAACATGTTGGTTTGACACAAAAAGCATCTATTTTGACTTAGGACATGTTGATTTGACACAAAAAGCATCCATTTTGACTTAGTACATGTGTTTGCCTTGAGTGTTGAGAATAGGCAAGAAGTGTCCTGATAATAAAAACCATATCTACTAGGGTACCTTGACCACCAATGCCACCTCAAGTGGGTCAAAACCACCTTGATTGGGACACTTCATCTCAACTAGGATAAAAAATTCACCATCTCAATTGCATGTAAGACTCGTATTTTGGACCATTAGTATGATTGAGAAAACATAAAGGCTAAGAAAATGAAAAAACAAAAGGTTTTACAATTCATGACCTAATGTACAACAAGAAATGTATAAGTCATCCCTAAGAGTTAGGAATATCACCATGATTACAATAGCAAAGAAATGGATACACCTTGCATCTGTAGCCTCAAGACCCTTTTTCTACACCATCCACCATCCAAGTTTTCACAATGTTACAAATATTTCCTAGATATGTATCCAAACTTGATTTTCGATTCAAGACATTTATACAACAAGAGAAATGAATTAGTTAGGGATTGGATTGATTTTTGCTATAAGTGATTATGTATGCAAAGTTATCTATACTCTAGCTTTCTTAATTGCCCAATGTTCGTGTTTATTACATCCAATAAAGTGACTACCTTCTTTAATCACCGTGAAGACAGAAGTTGGCACTTCCATGAATGAGTTCCATGACCTTGATTGATAAAATGCAGGCCTACAAATCAGCATGAGTATTGATGTGCTTTTTCATCAAAGGTATTGAATTTGTAATAGTTAAAGAATCAGTTCCATTGTATCTAGAGTCTGTTATGCTTGCCTTTTTGGTAGAGACCCTTCATCTTAAATCAAGGCACCACTTACAATTTTATTAAATTAATTACCATATTTAGAATACCCTAACATATCAATATTACACTTGCATGATCGCAATTAACTTCTAGGAAGCCATTCATCACTTTGATTTACTTCCTAGGGGTTGATTGTGGTAGCCTAGTACCTCTTTTGCTATCCATACTAGCCAAATAGATACCAAGAGACCTTACTCCTAAATGTATAGTACAAGCTTTAGACTTTAGACACATTGTCGGAGGGGTTTTTGTCGAAAGGTCAAATCCACCGGGGATCAGAAGTAGAAGGAAGTAGAGATAGGAGATGAAAGAGAAGATAGAGAATACCCAATTGGTAAACACTACAAAAACAAATCACAATGAATTGAATCAATATGTATTGAAAGCACCTGGAATCTTCGCACTACTCAGAAGCAATCTCCAGGCATTAGATCTCCTGGAGCTTCTTCGTAGAACAAAACGTGCATAAAAATTACAGCTCCTTCTCTGCTACTCGGAACCTAAATCTGATGGCTCCATTGGCTCAGAAAGGGGGGTAAAACTTCAGGACACCTAATCATGAATCTCCTAGATCACTCCTTCTTTTAGTTCAATCTGCAGTTTTTAGCCTATTTACAGCGATCGCGACGCGCGCGATTTCGTCAATCTGCCCTTCTTGTGAAAATCCCCTAATTGGCTAAAAAAGCAACTAGCTTTTTGCATGCCATCCTAATCTATAAGCTTTTTCTAACTTTTTCGAATTTTTACAATAAATAATATCAAAAATAGACTAAAATTATCCAAAAATCTAGTATTTTTGGATAATCCATGCAACTCACACTAGTACTAATGGCTCAGATCACATTGACTCTCTAGATCAATAAATAAGTCGGATGATGATTCACTCCATACTTCTTCACACTGTGTCCTCATAATATCATGACAACGTTTTAGATCAATCAATCCTCATCACCATGAGTGACTTGGAAGGTAGAAAAATATGTTTTGACTCACCTTGATTGACTCACATATCACCTCTCCTAATTTTATAACACCACCTTCATAAATTTGAACACATAGTGACTGCTTGCATAATAAACAAACTTATGTGCTATATTCATCATAAATAGTAGAGCACTTAGAGCATTGGACAATCCCAAACTCCACTTAACAAGTTTCTCTCTAACTTCAACCCTCAGCACCCATTATGAGCACCATTTGATCTTGGATATGACTTGTCAAAAAATTAGAACACTAAATATCACTAGCCAAAGAAGCACTAAACTTGAAAATATCAACAAGACTAAAGACTATCTTACATAGCCCATTGAACCTAGTGAAAACAACATATCCTTAGAGATAAAGAGCCAAAACACCTTGCATAAGAGATTCTAGCACCATACACATTCAAAATCCCACTTTTCTTTAATGGATCAAGTACTAACTACTTGACCTATATTGCAAACAAGGGGGACTAGCTTTCTTCCTTGTCTTTCAAGTAACGCCATCCCAAAAAAGTATAATTGTGTCAATGGATGACCAACTAAGATTTAAGAGATTCCGATTCAGAGTAAGGGTCCTAGTGTTGAATTATGGATTATAGAACTACACGTGCACATAGCTTAGAGAAGAAAAAACTTGAGAGCACACAAGTATCACAAAAGAAGAATTGCAAAGTTTGCTCTAGAGTGAATGACTTATATAAAAACATGTTGGAAAATGCCACAATAGTCCTAAGTTTTTTCACATTGAGCACAACCACAAGATCGTAACACATCCCCTCTAGATTAGGGTGATGTATAAGAGTTGGCATATGTGTATGACAATGCCAATCTTGGTGGGCTATGATCAATCTACAAATGTGAATAAGACAAAAGCTTCTCCATGAGGCAAAGCCTTTGTGAAAACATGTGAAAGGTTTGTTTGTGCTAGTATATAGGCTAAGATAATCTCTCCTACAAAGAGTCCCTTCTTGCATAATGGTACCACACCTCAATGTGGTCAATGCAAGTATGGAACACTAGGTTTTGTGCCACTACCAATGCACTTATACCATTAGTAAAGATTATGGTAGCAAATGGCTGTCCAATTTAGGCTAGGCAAAATATGTCAAAGGAAAACACACTCAATTATGGCTATGAAACTTGATTTGTGCTTAGCTTCATAACTAGAAATGGCCATAATGGACTTACTCTTGCTCAACCATGATATGCATGAGACTTGGACTCAACTTCACAACTAGAAATGCCCAAAATGGACTTCTTCTTGCTCAACTACAATAGGCATGAGTTGCCAACAAGCATGAAGAAAAAAAAAACACTTGTGGATAAAGAATATCATAAAAATCATGTAAATATATCAAAATGATCCCCCCTTGAAGTTAAAAAATCCAATGTAACAAAATACCATAGCTACTAATGCTTGATGGTCCTCTTAGTGCCTACAATTTGCAGACATTTGCTCATCTATAAGACTACAAATTGGATGGCATGCCTTGTAATGCATGCAAAATCAAGCGTTCAATGGTCTATTGATAGAAAAAGACAAAGAGCAGCCCCTAGCATCCTTAAGGATCAACATAAATATGTCCCCATATGATTACCAATAGGCCAAAAGTCCTCAAGACCAAATCTCTACAATAATGTCTCCACGTACTTTGTTTGACACAAAGCAATGCCTCCATCACTGCTTCAATTGGCTTCCCAAATAATGATATAATAATCCCAAATCTAGAATGTCAAAGGCTAAATTCAAGTTCATCTTAAAGTCATCAATATGTGTGTCACCACTAAGTATCATGTCATTGATGTAAACCACAACCATTAGAGGTACATTGCCCTCATGTTTGACATACAAAGGTGCTCTCTTTTGGACAATTATGAAAAGCACCTACAATCAAGTACACCTGTATTTTAGCATACTGATCCCAAGGTGCTTGCTTTGAACTATACACTACTTACATCAATCTAGGCACGTTTCAACCCCATGAGACTAAAATGCATACACTTCCACACAAAAATCACCATGTAAAATTTAGTTTTACTTTCTAACTAGTATACATTCCAATCATTATAAGTTGTAGTGCACAAGTTTTAGAAATTTTCATCACACAAAAAGGTCTCATTAAAGTCATTGAGACTAAAATGCATACACTTCCACACAAAAATCACCATGTAAATTTTAGTTTTAATCTCTAACTAGTATACATTCCAATCATTATAAGTTGTAATGCACAAGTTTTGTAAATTTTCATCATCGCACAAAATGTGGAAGCTGCATTAGAAATAGACTGATATATTAGAGACTTGGACAAGCTGAAAACTTGCCTCATTTAGTGCTACATTTACCTTTCCACCACTAAGAAGTGGTAACAAAGTGCCATGTATATCTTGTGAGCCTACATGTGTATCCTTGGTGCAAGCAAGTAAAGGATACATAGCTCTTCCATAAATACAAGATGATGATTGACCAAAATATGATTAATTTGTGGATGATATAACCTATAACCTTTTCTTTGAGAATGATAACCAATAAAGGTAGATCTCATATCCCTTCCATTCCATTTTTTGTGGTGTTACATAGGTATTAATATATAAGCAAAGCAATCAAAAGCATGCCAATGAGTAATAAATGGCTTTCTTCTATGCCAAACCTCATATGGAGTGCCTAATTGCAATTCTTTGGTGGGACACCTACTTAATATATAAGTTTCACACATAACAATCTCAAGCCCAAAACCATGCACAAAATCTTGACTATTGATCATACATCATCATATCTCCATGGGAGATCTATTCTTTCTCTTAGCCACACCATTTTGTTCAAGTGTATATAATAGTTTACATTATTATTTTACATTAAAATATTTAAACATATACTCTCGAGTCTCCCCCTTCATTAGAACAAAGAGTATACACTTTAGGTCTTTATAAATTCTCAACCATAAACACAGATTTCTTGGAAGCACAATATAATTTTTAGGATTTAGCTTTCAAACCATACACACCTAAAGTAATTGTTAATAAAAGCCATGAAGTCTAGATTATTGCTAAATATGGTGGTTGCATCAAACCATAAACATCTCTTTATGCAAGATATAAACAAGCTCACCCTAAACTATCTTTTGGAAAGGAAGCACATTATATCTTTAAAAATATGCAACCATCACAAATGTGTTTGACAAGTTCCTCAAGAGTAGGCAATGATGACACTATGTTTTCTACAAGCATAGTAAACTAGCAAAACTTAGATGACCAAAATATACGTACCAAAGTTTTTGAGAGTTTTAGTTGTGTTTGATTATATTTTGTTAGCTTATGATGATATTTTTTTATTGATTTGTGTCTTGATATGTTTTATTGACGATCTAATTGGTTCTAATGTCTTTTATTGTATTTTTTGTTATGTTGAGAGGTTGAGATTATGAAAGATTAAGCTTGAGTATAATTTATTTTTTTGAATAGTTTTTAATAGGTTGTAATTGTTTTGGTTCAAGCTAAGTGGTTTTATTCTATTGACATTGTATGGTGTTCTTTTGAGCTTTTGTATGTCTCTATAAATGGTATGTATGCTTCTGTGTATGTTCTATTGGATGGGTTTTTATCTTGAGATGATTTTTTCCTTGGAAAGAGAAGAATAGAAGTTCAAAGTAGCTTTATTTAAAGAAATAAGTAGTAGTTGAAGATTGAAATGAAGACTTAGAGTGATAGTGTTAGTGATGAACTCTAAAGGGACATTGCGATGGTTTTGGTGCCTCTTCGGCTCAATCCAACACAGTCTATTACACTTTTTCTACTTTTCTAGCCTATTTTCCAATCCCTTCTTATTGAATTTAGTAAAAGTACCCAAATCTCCATCTTTAACCCTTTCTCATTTTTATGATTTTGCTTATCCATCACTTCATCCCTTGACACTTGTTTCACTTCCTCCATCTACTTCTTTTATTCCTAGCCCCCCTCAGTTGGTTAGTAGCCACTCTAGTTTTGATCTACAGATAAAAAGACAAAGAGGTGGAGCCAAACTGATTCGTTGATAGGACCTCAGATTAACTGGCATGTAATTCTAGGGGATTGGCAAAATCCTATCCAAACTTATTAGAATTATTTACAATTTGCTCAAATCGATCATTAATCTACTGATCCTTCAGTTAGATTGACTGCTTATTTTGTTTGGTATTTAGCGCACATGCGTCGACACTCTCATAATGATCAAAAGCAAGTGTCCCAAAATTATGCTTAAATGTCAATGTGGATATTGACTCTCGTCAATTAGATATCTTGTACTTTTATGCCCTTTATCTTCTAAGCATATATCTTGTCCTTATGAAGTAGATATGCTGTTTGTAATTCTTTTGAAATCCTCCCAAGTTATTTGTAATTCTTTTGAAATCCTCCCAAGATATGAAGTAGATGAATCTCTTTCTATGGATAGGTTTTGAAATCATCAGGCCTTTAAAAGGGAGCATCTTCATTCATGATTTTTTAATGGATGTAATTGGTGGATTGAGCTTTAATGAAATTAGATTTCTTTTTGTTTATGAGATTTGGATTGTGAATAAGTCCTTTGAGGAGTGATTGAGATTAATTTGAATGGTTTTGGATTGTTTGAAGGGGTTTTGGTTGGAGATGTATGGTTTTTATGCCTTTTATTGACCCTCTATAGTGTTCTGTAGAGCCTCTCTCTTTTCTGTAAGCCTTTTGTGCCTCTGTATCTATTCTGATGATGGATAGATGTTTATCTTGGGAATTTTTTTGCAAATCTTAGAACAGGTGAAATACAAGCTTGAAATATCTCGAAGCAGAAGAAGTATTTGAAGAAGACTTGAAGTGAAAATTACATTGACAATGACAATTGTGAGCTTTCAAGGGACATTGTAATGGCTATGGTGATTCTTTATATCAAGCATACCTCTTGAGAGCAATATCCAAGACCAAGAGAGGGTTATTGAGTGTATTTCATTTTAATTTTCAATGTGCTATTGAGAAAGAGCATCTATGAGAGAGATAGAGTATGAGATATAGCCAATTTTTTATGAGAAACATTGTATCTACTTGAGAGAGACTATGAAGACTATTAAGATGATGAAAGATGAATACTATGTGATGAATTTCATTCAAAGTTAATCTTCCCTTTTTTTCATTGTGGTTCTTTTATGGTCTCTATGAAGAATATAAAGAATGCGTTGAAGATTTGTTGTGATAAATTGGTGGAAGAATTGTTATATGATGGTGCATGAAGATTTATGAAGATTAGTGTTGTTTTTCTTCTTGTGGTTGATTAAAATATAAAGAACATGCTTGTTGATCTGACAATATATATTTTCTTGCAGTAGCTTCCTTTTTTTTCTTGATGTTCCTCTTGGGGCTCTAGGTATCTTCACAACCAAGAGAGGATATTGGAAATTCATTCTAGTATATTATTATGTGTGAGTGATTGAATGTGAGAGAGAGAGAGATGTTGAGTGAAAGATAGTCATTTGAGAGGCTGATATTTTATAAATGAAAGCTATAATATGAAATTTATGTAAATGATTCCATCCATATGATGATGCATATGAGTCTTTCTTTCATTTTTTCATTTATATGAAGACATTGCAAAGTTCTATTGAAGATAAATTTGTGGGGGATTATGTATATGTTTTTGTGCAAAAAAGTTATTATTGTTCCTATCGTTTTCTTTGTTTGATTCTATGGAGAGATTAAAAAAAATCTTGTTGATGCTACCATATAGATTTTCTTGCAATTACTTTCCTATATTCTTAGTGTTCTCTAGAAATATCCCTATTTTCGTACACAACCAAGGAAATTTGCCATCAACAAGCAACCAAAAGAGGTTAAAAATGGAAGGAACAACACTATTGAAGAAAAAGAGAAGCAACGAAAGATTGTACAATTCAAGGAACGTAAAAATAATTGAAAGAATTCATATCCAAAGCCACTATGTTTAAAATACTTATTTCCCAATTGATAAAGCACAATGCTATCTTAATATAGGCCTTGTATGATAAATTGTTGCCCCTATCTAGAGAAGTAACAAACACTTGCATCTTGGTGATTGCTTGGGAGAAATTGAAAAATCAAAAGTATAGAGAATGGTAAAAGATGGTCGATTTGGCTTTTTTTAAGTAGTTGCTTGACAATATCAAGTGAGAAATAGCAAAGAAGCTACATGAGTCTTAGCCAATGGAAGTTCATCACAACAAGAAGGAGAAAATCTCGAATTTATTCTTACATACACAACAACTCAACACATGGGACACTTGGTTCTCTGACAACCTTCTATAAGTTTCACTAGCATTTGGAAGTTGATAGATCATATCTTCTTCACCACATACATTATGGAAACCCTCCAACGCTAATATTATCAAAACGATGGCACCATGGCTATCTTCAAATAAGTGAGCTTTGAGACCCTCAAAACTAAATTCATTTCCCTCTGCAATGGCATGAAGGCTAAATCCCGAGACTATGAGAAAGGGAAGCAGTGCTCGCCGTGGAGTCTTCCAGACGCTAGAGCTAACAAGAGACCCACTGCTCCCCTCTATGGAGCACTGAAAAGCTGCCTGGATCCAATTCTCTCATGAATGAGTCAATAAAGAGACAAGTATTGGAGCATCTTCAGAGCTATGTGTGAAGGTAGAAAGCAAAGGCTAGAGTAGAGAATGACAAAGCAAGAGAAAAATCTATTGATACCCTTACAACACTCTTTGCAAAAGTCCCAATGACACTATTGAATCAAGGTCCCCTTCCTAGTCGAATAGGCTTGGAAATATTGATGTGACACTAGCAAATGTAGTTCCATTTTCCGTCTTTAAAGGGGAATACAATGAAGACCCCGATCTTCATGTAGCAAAGTTTATTGTAGTGTGTATGGCCAATAATACCAAAACTCTAAAGCATTTGTTAGCGATATTACATGCCACTTTCAAGAGCACATGGTTTCAGTTGTATGAAAGACAAGCAACAAGAACTTTTGGTACATGGGATGAATTGAAGCTAGCTTTTCTCACAAATTTAGGCATAAAAGCATTGAAGAGTGGATGTGAGAGGAATCCATGAATTTGAGCCAATGCTCTAGAGAATGAGTTGAAGCATATGTCTTAAGGATGGAATCCATATTGAAAAGATGGACCGATCATAATCTAGATAAAGAAAAAAATAGGAGTCTTTCTCAAATGGTTGCAATCAAAGTTTGCAAGTTTGTTGAATTGAGAAGACTAGCTAATTTGCAAGCTATAGGGCAAGATGATAGACTATATGATGAGGTGGAAACTAATTTGTCAATGACCCTACGAAGAACAGTAAGTCCTACCTCCCTTAATGCTAGGAATGGCATATCTGCCTAATGTAGTTCCAAGAACTATCCCTTATCCCTATCCACATATGCCTACAATGCCTCAATGTAGTGCACCAACTCCATAATGGTTATAAATTGTACCTACAATGCCTCATGAAAAGCACCTACAATCAAGTATACCTATATTTTAGCATATTAATCCCAAGGTGCTTTCTTTGAGCTATACAATACTTACATCAATCTCGGCACTTTTCTTTCCTTCTTTTTAAACAACACCATGAGACTAAAATGCATACACTTCCACACAAAAATCACCATGTAAAATTTAGTTTTCCTTTCTAACTAGTATACATTCCAATCATTATAAGTTGTAGTGCACAAGTTTTAGAAATTTTCATCACACAAAAAGGTCTCATTAAAGTCATTGAGACTAAAATGCATACACTTCCACACAAAAATCACCATGTAAATTTTAGTTTTAATCTCTAACCAGTATACATTCCAATCATTATAAGTTGTAATGCACAAGTTTTGTAAATTTTCATCATCACACAAAATGTGGAAGCTACATTAGAAATAGACTGATATATTAGAAACTTGGACAAGCTGAAAACTTGCCTCATTTAGTGCTACATTTAACTTTCCACCACTAAGAAGCGGTAACAAAGTGCCATGTATATCTTGTGAGCCTACATGTGTATCCTTGGTGCATCAAAGTAAAGGATACATAGCTCTTCCATAAATACAAGATCATGACGAACCAAAATATGTTTAATTTGTGGATGATATAACCTATAACCTTTTCTTTGAGAATGATAACCAATAAAGGTAGATCTCATATCGTTTCCATTCCATTTTTTGCGGTGTTACATAGGTATTAATATATAAGCCAAGCAATCAAAAGCATGCCAATGAGTACTAAATGGCTTTTTTCTATGCCAAGCCTCATATGGAGTTCCTAATTTCAATTCTTTGGTGGGACACCTACTTAATATATAAGTTTCACACATAACAATCTCAAGCCCAAAACCATGCACAAAATCGTGACTATTGACCATACATCATCATATCTCCATGGGAAATCTATTCTTTCCCTTAGCCACACCATTTTGTTCAGGTGTATACAATAGTGTACATTATTGTTTTACAATAAAATATTTAAACATATACTCTCGAGTCTCCCTCTTCATTAGAACAAAGAGTATACACTTTAGGTCCTTATAAATTCTCAACCATAAACATAAATTTCTAGAAGCACGATATCATTTTTAGGATTTAGCTTTCAAACCATACACACCTAAAGTAATTGTTAATAAAAGCCATGAAGTCTAGATTATTGCTAAATATGGTGGTTGCATCAAACCATAAACATTTCTTTATGCAAGATATAAACAAGCTCACGCTAAACTATCTTTTGGAAAGGAAGCACATTATATCTTTAAAAATATGCAACCATCACAAATGTGTTTGACAAGTTCCTCAAGAGTAGGCAATGATGACACTATGTTTTCTACAAGCATAGTAAACTAGCAAAACTTAGATGACCAAAATATACGTACCAAAGTTTTTGAGAGTTTTAGTTGTGTTTGATTATATTTTGTTAGCTTATGATGATATTTTTTTATTGATTTGTGTCTTGATATGTTTTATTGACGATCTAATTGGTTCTAATGTCTTTTATTCTATTTTTTGTTATGTTGAGACGTTGAGATTATGAAAGATTAAGCTTGAGTATAATTTACGTTTTTTGAATGGTTTTTAATAGGTTGTAATTGTTTTGGTTCAAGCTAAGTGGTTTTATTCTATTGACATTGTATGGTGTTCTTTTGAGCTTTTGTATGTCTCTATAAATGGTATGTACGCTTCTGTGTATGTTCTATTGGATGGGCTTTTATCTTGAGATGTTTTCTTTCCTTGGAAAGAGAAGAATAGAAGTTCAAAGTAGCTTTATTTAAAGAAATAAGTAGTAGTTGAAGATTGAAATGAAGACTTAGAGTGATAGTGTTAGTGATGAACTCTAAAGGGACATTGCGATGGTTTTGGTGCCTCTTTGGCTCAATCCAACACAGTCTATTACACTTTTTCCACTTTTCTAGCCTATTTTCCAATCCCTTCTTATTGAATTTAGTAAAAGTACCCAAATCTCCATCTTTAACCCTTTCTCCTTTTTATGATTTTGCTTATCCATCACTTCATCCCTTGGCACTTGTTTCACTTCCTCCATCTACTTCTTTTATTCCTAGCCCCCCTCAGTTGGTTAGTAGCCACTCTAGTTTTGATCTACAAATAAAAAGACAAAGAGGTGAAGCCAGACTGATTCGTTGATAGGACCTCAGATTAACTGGCATGTATTTCTAGGGGATTGGCAAAATCCTATTCAAACTTATTAGAATTGTTTGCAATTTGCTCAAATCGATCATTAATCTACTGATCCTTCAGTTAGATTGATTGCTTATTTTGTTTGGTATTGAGCTTTAATGAAATTAGATTTATTTCTGTTTATGAGATTTGGCTTGTGAATAAGTCCTTTGAGGACTGATTGAGATTATTTTAAATGGTTTTGGATTGTTTGAAGTGGTTTTGGTTGGAGATGTATGGTTTTTATGCCTTTTGTTGACCCTCTATAATGTTCTGTAGAGCCTCTCTCTCTTTTCTATAAGCCTTTGTGTGCCTCTATATCTATTCTGATGATGGATATACGTTTATCTTGGGAATATTTTTGCAAATCTTAGAACAGAGAAAATACAAGCTTGAAATATCTCGAAACAGAAGAAGTAGTTGAAGAAGACTTGAAGTGAAAACTACATTGACAATGACAACTGTGGGCTTTCAAGGGACATTGTAATGGCTCTAGTGACTCTTTATATCAAACATACCTCTTGAGAGGGGTATCCAAGACCAAGAGAGGGTTATTGAGTGTATTTCATTTTAATTTTCAATGTGCTATTGAGAAAGAGCATCTATGAGAGAGATAGAGTATGAGAGATAGCCAAATTTTTATGAGAAACATTGTCTCTACATGAGAGAGACTATGAAGACTATTAAGATGATCAAAGATGAATACTGTGTGATGAATTTCATTCAAAGTTAATCTTCCCTTTTTGTCATTGTGGTTCTTTTATGGTCTCTATGAAGAATATAAAGAATGCGTTGAAGATTTGTTGTGATAAATTGGTGGAAGAATTGTTATATGATGATGCATGAAGATTTATGAAGATTAGTGTTGTTTTTCTTCTTGTGGTTGATTAAAATATAAAGAACATGCTTGTTGATCTGACAATATATATTTTCTTGCAGTAGCTTCCTTTTTTTCCTTGATGTTCCTCTTGGGGCTCTAGGTATCTCCGTTCCTCTTGGGGCTCTAGGTATCTCCACAACCAAGAGAGGATATTGGAAATTCATTCTAGTATATTATTGTGTGAGTGATTGAATGTGAGAGAGAGAGAGATGTTGAGTAAAAGATAGTCATTTGAGAGGCTGATATTTTATAAATGAAAGCTATAATATGAAATTTATGTAAATGATTCCACCCATATGATGATGCATATGAGTCTTTCTTTCGTTTTTTCATTTATATGAAGACATTGTAAAGTTCTATTGAAGATAAATCCATGGGGGATTATGTCTATGATGTTGTGCAAAAAAGTTATTCTTGTTCTTGTCGGTTTCTTTGTTTAGTTCTATGGAGAGATAAAAAAGCTTATTGTTGATGCTATCATATAGATTTTCTTCCAATTACTTTTCTATATTCTTAGTGTTCTCTAGAAAGATCCCTATTTTCATACATAACCAAGGGAAATTGCCATCAACAAGCAACCAAAAGAGGCTAAAAATGGAAGGAACAACACTATTGAAGAGAAAGAGAAGTAATGGAAGATTGTACAATTCCAGGAACTTAAAATAATTGAAAGAATTCATATCCAAAGCCATTATTTTCAAAAGACTTATTTCCCAATTGATAAAGCACAATGCTATCTTAATATAGGCCTTGTATGATAAATTGTTGCCCCTATCTAGAGAAGTAACAGACACTTGCATCTTGGTGATTGCTTGGGAGAAATTGAAAAATCAAAAGTATAGAGAATGGTAGAAGATGGTAGATTTGGCTTTTTTTAAGTAGTTGCTTAACAATATCAAGTGAGAAATAGCAAAGAAGTTACATGAGTCTTAGCCAATGGAAGTCCATCACAACAAAAAGGAGAAAATCTAGAATTTATTCGTACATGCACAACAACTAGACACATGGGACATGTGGTGTTCTAACAACCTTCTATATGTTTAACTATCATTTGGAAGTTGATAGATCATATCTTCTTCACCACATACATTATGGAAACCCTCCAACGCTAATATTATCAGAATGATGGCACCATGGCTATCTTCAAACAAGTGAACTTTGAGACCCTCAAAACTAAATTCCTTTCCCTCTGCAATGGCATGAAGGTTGAATCCCGACACTATGAGAAAGGGAAGTAGTGCTCACCATGGAGTCTTCCAAAGACTAGAGCTAACAAGAGACCCATTGGTCCCCTCTATGGAGCACTGAAAAGCTACATGGATCCAATTCTCTCATGAATGAGTCAATAAAGAGACAAGTATCGGAGCATCTCCAAAGCTATGTGTGAAGGTAGAAAGCAAAGGCTAGAGTAGAGAATGACAAAGCAAGAGAAAAATCTATTGATACCCTTACAACACTCTTTACAAAAGTCCCAATGACACTATTGAATCAAAGTCCCCTTCCTAGTTGAATAGGCTTGGAAATATTGATGTGACACTAGAAAATGTAGTTCCATTTTCCATCTTTAAAGGGGAATACAATGAAGACCCCGATCTTCACGTAGCAAAGTTTATTGTAGTGTGTATGGCCAATAATACCAAAACTCTAAAGCATTTGTTAGCGATATTCCATGCCACTTTCAAGGGCACATGGTTCCAGTTGTATGAAAGACAAGCAACAAGAACTTTTGGTACATGGGATGAATTGAAGCTAGCTTTTCTCACAAATTTAGGCATAAAAGCATTGAAGAGTGGATGTGAGAGGAATCCATTAATTTGAGCCAATGCTCTGAAGAATGAGTTGAAGCATATGTCTTAAGAATGGAATCCATATTGAAAAGATGGACCAATCATCATTTAGATAAGGAAAAAAAAGGAGTCTTTCTCAAAGGATTGCAATCAAAAGTTTGCAAGTTTGTGGAATTGAGAAGACTGGCTAATTTGCAAGCTGTAGGGGAAGATGATAGGCTATATGATGGGGTAGAAGCTGTAGGGGAAGATGATAGACTATATGATGGGGTGGAAGCTGTAGGGGAAGATGATAGACTATATGATGGGGTGGAAGCTAGTTTGTCAATGACCCTACAAAGAAAAGTAAGTCCTACCTCCCTTAATGCTAGGGATGGTATATCTTCCTTATGTAGTTCCAAGAACTATCCCTTATCCCTATCCACATATGGCTACAATGCCTCAATATAGTGCACCAACTCCATAATGGTCATAAATTGTACCTCTTGTGATGGTACAACCATAACAGAAATGGCCTTAGATAATTTCCCGAGTAGCAAATCAATAACAACTTTGGAATCCTACAACCTGGAATCAACATACAATCCAAAAAAGAGCGTTAAATCAAAATTAGAATAAAGGCCCTTTTTGTATCAACCAGTCTATATGTGCTATGATCACTGAAATACCCCAAAGTCTCATTGCAAATGTATTGAGAGGATAAAATTATAAGGACTCCTTGTCTGATCTAATTGCAAACATTAAGAAGGCATTAATAGACATGATAATAGAGTAGTTGCAGGCTCTCTAGGTAAGCATTGCTAGTGTCTCCAATCCCACAGGAGCAGTCTGAGACACCTTAAGGCTGAATACGTTGTATGGCAAGTTCCACTAAGCAAGACATTTAGCCACTGAATATATCCCAAAAAAAAAAAACCATTCCTAGAGCTTTTTGAAGGAGATGTATTTGCTTTCTAAAGGAGATATATAAAAGCAGGAAGAAAGATAAGGAAGCAAGGTTCAATCTGTTGGAGTCAAATATGAAAACTCAAGTTATCTGACCAAAGTCTGGTCCCTCTCAAATCTATAGAGAAAGATAGTTAGGAGGTGGTTAAAGACTCGAAGTGGAATGCTACAGATGTGGAGAAAATGATCATATCTCCACAAATTGTCCAAACCTTGGAAGTTCCCTGGATTATAAGCCCTTGTATAGTAGATGCAAAGGAGAAGAACACCTGAAGACTCTCCAAGTCCAGCCCTAGTGAATGTAACACCACTTATACTCAATATCAAAGGCTCAAGAATCTATATCAAAATTTGACATTGCCATGATTATGCATGCTAAAAAGAAAGAAATAATAATTCCCAAAGAAAATAATACCCCTTCTAGAATGTAAAATGTAAGATTTCAACTGAGCCCTTGAGTAGTATAGTATAGAACAGTATCGTATAGAGCAATGCCAAAGCCATAGAAGCATAAAGAGACAGTCCAAGAAGCAAACCGAAAATTCCAAGTAATAAAATAGATAGATATACCTTTAGTGAAAGAAGAAATAGAAATGTAGTAACTCCTTGAAGAAAGAGAAAAGATTAAACTGGGTGTTGCCCCATTCCCTAGTCGACTGGAGAAGATATTGGACCCCATAAAAGAGTATGATTTGGTCAAGGACCTAGATACCTTCTATCCTAATTTGACATTCTGGCAACTACTAATGATGTCTCCTAGTTGCTACAAAATATTTAAAAGCATACTAACATAAAGATGTAGATTGAATATTACTAACCATGTGTTTGCATCAAAAACCAAGAAAGCTCTAGAAGATGCTATGAAAGAAGTGGATGTGGCCAATGCCTTCTTGGGTCGTGGCACTTCAAAGATTGGTGTATGAATAGAAATATACTTTATAGAAAATGAATTGATAGATGGAGATTTCTCATTGAACATAATGACTTATGTGAGAATGAAGGATTTGAGACTACAAGGCATGCAATCTACTCAATAGCTCATTAGGCTAGCAAATCAAAGCCAAAAGCATTCTCCTCTATGTCAAGACTACCTTGGCTAGAAGAGAAATGACTTGTTAACTTATTTGGTAGTAAAACCAAACTCTTATGGGACCTCTTATCCCATGTTTCTCTATAAAGAGTATGGCTATTTGAAGCATAAGCAAGGAGACTAATAAGTTCAAAGGAACCCTCACTCTAGGCAGTGAAGCTAACAAAGTAGTGCTAAAGCTATATGATTTGCCAAAAGGAAACGGATCCACTTCCATTGAGGTCTCACGACTAACGATTCCAACAAAGCTACAAATGGAACATTAGCCAGTGAAGAGGCCATAAAATAAACATTTCCAAAGAAAATAGAGGCACAATCCCTTACAGTAGGCACTACGAGTCAACTCCCCAAGGAAACAAATACACTATCAATGAGCAAATACATTTTTCCTAAGCCTAAAGTAACCTCTAAAATCAGTTGTTCTGACATTAAGATAGAGGCATGGATGTACTACTCTCCTTAATATATGGCCACAATAGAGATAGGGATAGAAGAAGAGTGTGAAGCAGAAAGCATATTCTTCTCCTATAGAGCCCTTTAGGGTCTGAAGAGAAAGATGATAAAAGGGAGAAGCAAGATTTTGAGAGTGCAAAGGAAGAATCTCTCCCATCAAAAGAGAATATAATGATAATATAACCAAAGAAGGCTCAAAGGATGCATCTCTTATGTTGCTAGATGAAATGACAAGGGTTCCTTTTAGGTTGATTAATGGTTCATGAAGCATGTAGAAGATGTATCAAAAATGGATCAAGCAAACAAGTATCTCCTTTACCACTGGCTCTTATCGCCCCCCTAATCCACCCTTTCTAATAGAGGATGATGATGATGCACCATGCCAATAAGCACCAAAGCCGCAAAAGAAAAGCACCTCAAATGGTCCCTACTATGTGACATTCCTAGATGCTTCCTTAGATGATGAATCATCAAGTAATCATTTGACTCTCCCTAAAACCAAAATAGAAACAACCCTTGTACCATTTTAGCATACAATAATATCATAGACATCACAATCAAATACAAATGAGGCCAGTTCCAACAAGGCATTAGAAGAGAAGGTAACTCCCTTGAAGGAATATCACATGCATCCAAAACCTATCCCCCATGGAACCTTCATCAGAGAAGTGAAAGGTGAAAAGCAGTTGACTTTTATTGATGCAGATGGGGTTGAACATCATCTCAAAGTAAGTACTATCTTCCATGAGGAAGAGTTATCAGTCCTCCATGACCTATTGAAAGAGAACCTAGATGCATTCACTTGGTTATATAAGGACCTGAAGGGGATTGATCCCACTCTATACGAACATCACATTGATCTGGGGTCTAATGCAAAGCCTGTAAGACAACATCAAGGGTGTATGAATTTTAATTATTTAGCCTTGGTCAAGACAGAATTGGACCCTACAACACCCCATCCACCTTTCAATGGGTCACCTTGGCCACATTCCAAGGCCATCTGCATGATTTCATTGAGACATACCTAGATTATTTATGTGTCTTCACCCCACTCTACAAGCACTAGGGACACCTAGAGCACTGTTGTGATTAATGTTGGGAGTATAACCCTAACAAATGTATTTTTGGGGTATTTTTTGATGTTATGTTGGGCCACATTGTCTCCACACAAGGGATTGCAACTAATACAATAAAGATTTAGAAGATTGCAATTCAATATGCACCAACCTAGTTAAGAGGTTTTCTTGGCTATGGGGGCTTCTACAAGAGGTTCATTGCACATTTTGCAACAAACGTAGCCCCCTTTCACAAGCTTTTTAAGAAAGATGAAGAGTTTGTTTGGATAGATGATTATGAAGAAGCTTTCAACATCCTAAAGTAAGTCCTAATCAAAGTGCCCATCCTATAGCTTCATGATTGAACAAAGGAATTCCATGTGCACATTGATACCTCATTTGAAGGATTAGGTATATTGAACAGAGGAATTTTATGTGCACATTGATACCTCTTTGAAGGATTAGGTAGATTTCTTTGCTAAAAAGGTTTCTTGAACTTGATCATCCTATTAACTATGCAAGACAAAGTCACTGATAGGGAAAGGAACTATACAATGAAAGAAAATTGAAGTGCATTGCAATGGTATTTGCCTTAGAGAAGTTTGGGCACTACCTTCTATCGATGCATTTCAAGTATTATGTAGATCATAAGGCTCTAAAATTCTTAATGAACAGAGCTAATGCGAAAGGAAGAATGATGGGGTGGCTACTCGTGTTCTAGTAGTTTGACTTTGAAGTGGTAACAATGCCATTCACTCTTATGTATTGGCCAATCATCTATTACAGATCCCTTAAGGAGAAGAGGAGGAACAAGATGATCCAAACCTCCTTGATGCTTCTCTATTTCTAGTAGAGATTGTAACCCCATGGTATGCTAACATTGCCAACATTTTGGCCACATAACAATACCCTCTTGATATCTCTAGTTACAAGGAAACAATAAGCTTGTGTTGGAATTAGTCCTCCTACATCCTACTAGGTAGTATACTATACAAGAAAGGAAAAATAAAGTGTTGTGAAGATGTGTTGTAAGAGATAAGATTTCTATGGTGTTGAAGGCATACCATGACAAGCTACTGCATAGGAGAAGCGACACTAGGAAGGCTTTGCTTGCAAGATACTAGTGGTTGTCCTTACATAAGGATACCTAAACTCTTACAAGTGATGTGATGGCATTTGAACAGAAGGGGGTGTGTTTGCCTGTATAGTCATGCCATTTGGGTTGATTAATCCAGTATCTTATGTGTGTGATTTTCAAAGGCGCATAGAAAGTGCTACATGTATGAGGTGTATCATGATGGGTGGGGCGAAAAGGGACCCTAACACGGTGCATAGAAGAAGGAAAAATGGCCAAAGAGTTATAAAGGGTGTGTTAGGGCGTTAATTAGACGCCAATCACTTTCATGTTTAATCCCCTAAAACAGATTATCACTCTCACGACTTTTGTCGTAACTTTAAATAGACTTCCTGTAACGTCTAATCTTCATTCATTACAGCACCATGCTTCAATATATTCAACACATCTTATTCAAAAGACAGATGCTCCGTTTTATTACAGAACAGATGTTTTCTCAAAAGACAGGAAGACAGGTAAACAGAGATAAACATATCTGTAATGAAATTGTTGTTTCATCCACTTCATTACGCATAAGCAATTCTTCCAAAATAGGCTCACAGCCTTCCTTTTACAAAAATGGGTACAACCATTCATATGCACCCTCTCAGATCACACAATATAACTATGGTTCAAAATGTACTTAAGTTCTAGGTCCTAGGTGTGCATTTAAGGCCTAACACTAGCACACCCGGTGGTTGAATTACTTGCTAGTAATTCTAGACCTAAACCCACAAAAAAAATCCCTTGATGTGTTTGCCCAAAATTTGAGAACTCCTAACTGTAGGTAAAGCAAAGTGCAGTGGCCGGAACCAAATCCATCATACACAAAATACTCTCCATGCAGCTAGTTGAACTCCCCTTTTCCCAAAAATTTTATGTTATTTTTGTTGTTTTATTTTTTTCACAAAAAATATGTCTTCTGTCTTTGTGCTTTATTCTGCAAAGACATCATCAACCCCTGGATGATCTTTTAGCACATCATTCAAGACATCTTCTCTGTCAACTGCAACACTTGTCTGCCTTCCAAATCCATTTTGAGTAATAACAGGTCCTCTGCTACAATCTCACTCTTATGCTCTTTTTCCTGTAAATTTGTTCCTGCACAAGCATCTGAAAGCATTTTATCTCCTTTTGAGTCCTCCTTTATCAATTTCTCTGTACTGATTGCTTTTCCTGGAAAGGGCTGCTCCCTACAAAAGTCCAGTATCTTACAAATTTCATCCCAAGCCTCATTCCAAGCTTTATCCCAAGATTTATCCAGTTCAGGCTTCTCACACTGTTCTCCTTTTTGAATTACCCCTTTCAAAAGGCCTACCAATTTATCATAATTCTTCTCCTTTGCTGTCCCTTCATCTGTCTTCACTTTCAATTCCTCCTCTTTTTGCATCATCTGCATTTTGTTAAGCTTTTCTTCCAACCTTTCCGTCTCTTTCAATTCCAAATCAACCTGTAATTGCAGTCTTTCAAATTTTGCCTTAATGCTTTCCATTTCCAAAGACATAGCATCTTCTTCCTCTGTTTTATCCTGCAACTGAAACATTTGATAGGGCCTCTGTATGACAGTAACTAATCTCTGTTGAATTTCCTCCCATATCTTCTGCCTACTTTCCTCCACATCTGTTGCTTTAAAGCCCACATTCAACATATCCTCAATTATACATGTGTCTCCCTACTTCACTGACTGCTCTGAATCTTCATTTTCTTCATGGATTCCCTTACCTGTCTTAGATTTCTTAACAGGTGGTTCATCACTCAATTCTTCTTCTATCTGCACTGTTTTCTTCCCTTTTTGTGTCTGTGCTTTTGTGCTTTTCTGCACCTTAACTGATGGTAAGCACAATGACCATTCATTGCTCTTTGCTATTTCAAACATTCTGTACAAAAAAGGTGAAATTTTTGTCACCCCTGACTGCTTCCTCTTATCCACTCCTTTCACATCCATCACAAATCTGGACTGCACAATATGGGGCCAATTCAACTTCTTTCCTGACTCTGCTGCCATTATGCAGCCAAATGTCTCCCTACTCATATAATCAAGCTTCACCAATAAGAAAATTCTCTCCATCATCCATGTTAGCTGATTTCTCCTGTTATTATCTGCCACTTTCTTCAAAACATAATATCCCCTTGTTGTTTCAGATCTCCCAAATTGTGCTTGCATAACATCATCTGTTGCTTTCTCCCAAGTAGTCTCCCCTGTATTTGGTAACAAAAAATGTTCTGCAAAAAACTCAATTGTGATCTCCTTCTCTGTTCCTGTGACGGAGTTCACCTTCTACGTTGTCTGCAACACACTCAATTGTGTTGGGCCATAGATATTCTGTGTATATCTTTCCCAAGGCAACTGCGCAAAGTCATGCAAACCCAATTCTCTCAACCAGACAATATTCTCTACTGTCTCCACATTTAGATGCATTTGAAAATCTATCATCGGATGCATGAGGTCTGTTGCAAGCGTTTTCATTGCTCTTGGCTTCATCTCGTAGGTTTCCTCCTCATCAGAAGATGAATCTGAATCAACACTGACTGCTACTGATTTCCCTCTGGAAGCTCGTCGCACAGGTGAAATCTCCTTTCCCTTAGCGCTTGCAGGCGTACCCATGCCAGTCCTCATTGCTGAGAAAGAAAAACGCAGAGCTGCAATTCTGAGATCGCCTTTTTGCCAAACACAAGTGTGTGATCTCCACGTAATAGTGAGATATTCATGCAAAAAGTTAATAAGATTTCTCACACATGCAAAATAATTAGAATCACAAGTCACTTTTATAATGAGATTCCCACTTGAATCACCAATTTTGAGATTTCCCTTCTCATCATTTAAATTTGAGGCTTTCACACTTGTGACCAAACATACATTTATTGGCACCACATCATTTTCCTCAAAAAAAAAATTTGAGTCTAAATCCATTAATGGGCTTGAACACTTTCTCACCTTGCATATCCATTAACTGAAATGTGCATTGCCCCAAAGCTTTGGCTATTCTGAAAGGACCAACATATCTAAGCCTCAGCTTACTAGGATGTTTTCCAAGTTTAGATTTGTAAACAAGCACTAAATCCCGTTCTTTAAAGATCTTCTATTTTATGTGCCTATTTACCCATCCTGTTCTCCTATTCCTAACTACTGAAGCAATGTAAGAACTTTGAATTCTGTCCTCTTCTAAACTCAACAATTCTTCCGCCCTGTTTTGCAAAGATTCCTCTGGTAGCAACCTTTCGGTTACTGCAATCCTCAATGATGGTGTAACAAACTCCATAGGCACCACAGCTTCCAATCCATAGACTAATTTGAAAGGTGTCAAACCTGTACTGACTTTGAAAGCTATCCTAAATGCCCACAAAGCAGAATTCAGTTTGGTATCCCAATCCTTCCTGTTTTATAAAACTGTCTTTTTCAATATCTTCACCAAAATCTTGTTGCTACTCTCTGCTAGGCCATTAGCTTGAGGGTAGTCTGTAGATGATTTTTTATGACTAATCATGTGAGTCTCTGTCAACAACTTGATCACCCTGTTTAAGAAATGCACTCCCTGATCTGATACCAGTTCAATTGGACATCCAAACCTTGTAATGACGTTATTATACAAAAATCTTGCCACACTGACTGCTTTATTATCTCTCAATGCTACAGCTTCAACCCACTTTGTACAATAATCTGTAGCTACCAAGATGTATCTGTTTCCTGTCATTTTTGCTGCTGGCTTAAAAGGACCCATGAAGTCTATTCCCCATTTCTGAAATGGATCCAATGGCAAGACAGGATTATGTGACATCCTATCTGCATTTTTAGGATAACCATCTCTCTGACATTGAAGACATTGTTTTACCATCCGATATGCATCTTTTATAGCTGTAGGCCACCAAACCTTGATTGGAATATTTTCCTGCTTGTTATCTGTCCAGAAAAATGACCTCCTACATTACCTGCATGAGCTTCCCTCAACACTATTTGCTGTTCATGATCAGGCACACACCTCCTAATAATGTCATCCACTCCTCTTTTACATAGGTAACTAGCAATTACCAAATAAGGCTTACTTCTAAGAGCTAACCTTCTTCTGTAATCTTTATCCATACCATCAGGAAATACTCCATCTTGTAGATAATTCAACATTTTATCATACCAATTATCAAAAAATTCTGTTTGGACATGAAACAGATCTGCATCATGCAAATTATCATCAATTCCTTCTGGTGGGTCTCCTATATCCAACCTGCTCAAATAATCAGCTATGGCATGATCTCTCCCTGGTCTATGTCAGACAAAATAGTCAAACTCTTATAACAGCAAAATCCATCTAGCAATTCTTCCTATTGGTTGATCTTTATTAACCAAATACATTATTGCTTGGTGATCAACATGAATGATAACAGTGTTGCCGAACAAACAGTGCCTAAACTTTTTCAAAGCAAAAATCAGTCCCAAACACTCCCTTTTTGTAACAGAATAATTCCTTTCTACTGCTGTCAGGACCTTGCTAGCATAATATACTAGTCTAAACCATCCAGACTGTTTCTCTTGCATTAATGCTGCTCCCACTGCCATGTTAGAAGCATCCACAAAGATGTGAAATGGTAATGTCCAGTCAGGTGGTTGTAGGACAGGTGTGACCTGCATCATCTATTTCAATATGCTGAATGCCTTCTGATGTTCTTCCAACCACACAAATCTGGCACCCTTCTTTGTCAACTTTGCCAAAGGAGCATACACATGTGATAAGTATCTCAAAAATGTGTTATGCCATTTAATCTGTCCTATGAACCTAGCAAGCTCCCTCAAGTTACTAGGTGGTTTGGCCTTTTGTATCACCTCCACTTTCCTTGGATCAACCTACATTCCCTCTTCAGATATGATATGCCCTAGCAAAACACCTCTCTTCACAGCAAAAGCACATTTTGCTGGATTCAAGCTTAACCTTGACATCCTACATCTTTGAAAGCATAATCTGAGATGGAGCAAATGCTCTGACATCCTTTCAAACACACTGAAATCATCCAAAAACACTCTCATGAATGTAGTCAAGAATGGGGCAAATACCTCCTGTACCCATTTCTGAAAAGTAGGTGGAGCATTTTTTCAGGCCAAATGTCATTACATTACTAGCATAAACCCCCCATTCTGTCACAAAGGCTGTCTTGTCTCTATCTTCAGGAGCCATCAAAATTTGATTGTATCCACTAAAACCATCAAGAAAGTTGTACATTTGATGACTACAACTGCATCTAACAGTGTGTCTTGAAAAGGTAGTGGAAATGGATCTGTTTCTGTTGCTGCATTCAGTTTTCTGTAATCAACACAGATTCTAAGCTTTCCATTTTTCTTGGGAACTATCACAATAGGTGATAAACATGTGACCTGCTCAATGGGGTAAATGAATCCAACTTTCAACAATTTATCCAACTCCTCCTTCACAAATTTGGCATAATTAGGGTTCATTCTGTATCTTTGAGATACAACACGAACAACATCTTTCTTCAAATTGATCTTATGCATACAAAACCTTGGATCTACTCCTTTCATATATGTGTACTTCCATGCAAATATGTCCTTGAACTCCTGTAATAGATCAGTAAGGTCCTGTTTAAACTGACCTTCCACATGTACACTGATTTTTACTGTCTTTAGCTCTTGTTCTGTACCCAAGTTTAGCTCCTGTAAGTCATCTTCCTTAACTCGATAATTTAGACAAATGCTCCTCAAAAGATTGCTCAGCCTATAAAATCTGTTGAATATGAAATTTTTGATCCTGTTCTGACATCAAAGATTCCTCCTGTTGTTCTTCTTCTTGCTCTTCCACTGTTTCTTCCTGCTGCACCAAACTATCATGTTTTCTCTTGGATTTGTACTGATCCACAATTTTTGCCACATCAATTTCAAAGACTGGAACCACTGAACTGTTAGCTTTAAGAAACTCATCCTCCTCATCATCTCCTATTTCATCCACCATGTTAATGCCCTGAGCATACAAAGCTCTAGCACTTTTGGGTAGAATTTCGGTTGACACCATGTGCAACTTCATCTTCTTCTTGCCCTTTCTGATTGTGATCCTTTGTGCTCCCCAATCTTGCTTAACTCTAGCTGTCTTCAGCCAAGGTCTTCCCAACAATAAAGGATAGAGACTATCCCCTTCATCCATCTTAAGAACCACAAAATTAGCAGACAATGACAAACCTGAAATATTTATTTCCTGATTTTTGAGTATGCCCAAAGGTTGGATCCTTCTTTGATTTGCCATCTTCAATTGAAAAGGAGCTTCTTCCATTGCTGTCGATTTCAACTTTTTATACATAAATTCTGGTAAAATATTGACTCTAGAACCTCCATCCACTAATGCTCATGTTATCTCCTCTTTTTGATATTGAACATGTATTTTGGGTACCCTGTAATCAACATCTTCTGGTTGTACACTACAAATTTCTGGTTCCTGTTGTACACCATCTTCCACTACTAACTTATGCAAAATTTATCTCTTAAATTCTGGTACTAAGCTCAGAATTTGATCCAAGCTGATCATTGTTTTTGTTATAAAATTAATGCTCTTGCCCTGTTCCTCTTTATCTGTATTGCCTAAGTTCTCCTTTTGAGATAGCAGAGGTATAGGCAATACATGCTGTTTTGAGACCACATTCTTCTGAAGCTTCTAAATCTCCTTAATGCATCCCTGTCTTACTTTCTTTTCCTCCTCCCAAACTTTAGGATCTTTCATCACTTTATCTTCCACTCTCTTTCCTGTCTGATAGTGTTTGCCTGATCTTGTTACTGCCAACACAATAACCTATTCTTTCAAAACTCCTTCCTTCCGTGTACACTGTGCACAATCACATTGCACATGCATAACACCAAAATCTTTCTCCTGTTGCTCCTTAATTTTAGATGTAGATGCCACATCCTGTTCTTCTACTAGAACAACATTTGCTTGTGGAGGTCTACGTTGTTGATGTGTATTCTGAGCTAGCTGTCTTTGATTATCATTGAATCTAACAATAGGAATACCCCTTTCATTCCTATATTTACACCAAAGAGGGCAATTTGGACCTTGCCTATGATTCAACTCCCCACAATAAGTACATGGAATATCGTTCATATTACATCCTCCTTGTGGTGGTGGTGAACCCCAGTTATTTTTTGGTTGGAATCTCCTTGATGGTCCTCCCATGTCCCTGTTTCCATCAGGAGCAACTAGATTAGCTACTGGTTGATTAACTCTAGGTGCAAGTTGTCCTGGATTTGCCCTATTGTTGGGATTGTACCAACAATAACTATTTGTATGGCCTGTCTTCTGACAAATCTGACAGAATGGTCTTTCCTTCTGTTGTGGTAAAGATATGCCCATGTTCTTCAATGTGGCAACTATCTGCTTATTCAAGTGAGTAGCTTCCTCCTTTTCTTTCCCTTTCTTTTTCCTGTCCCTCTTTTCCTTCTCCTTACTTTTTCTTTTCTCCCTCTTTGCTTTCTTCTTCTTTTTCTTCCTTTTATCCTCTGCATCTGAATCATCTGCTTCACTGTCTGAGTCTAAGTTAGATGAGCTATCATCACTCCCCTCTGAATCTGTATCAGAGTCTGACTCAAAATCTGATTCTGAGTCACTATCATGCATGTGTTTGTGTTTCTTTCTTGAAGAGCTAGAGCCAGCTGTACCAAGCCTCTTTTCTGCTCTTCTTGCTGCTGCTACAAAATCATTAAACCCTCTTGCACCTATAGGAATATCAGTGCTTGCCACAGCAGTCCTTAATGCCTTTCTCAAGCCTTTAGAGAAATATTCACCCAACATTTCATTTGTGGGTCTTTCATTTACTGTCAGCCTCCTATTGAGTTCTAGGAACTTCTGAGCAAAGTCCTCTACTAACAGGGATCTCTTCTTCATTTTTTTTATATTTTGCAAAATATCATTTGGGGTCTTCTCCTTTCTAAATCTAAAAAGAAAAGCTATCTGTAGTGCTGTTGTACTTGGAAAATGTGATGCTCCATAGTGTTGGTACCAATTCATATATTTTCCCTCTAGTGTGGCAGCAAATTGATGCTTCTTCACATCCTCACCATACAGTCCTGCTAGGCCACTTGCCTCCCATTTTGTGCCAAACTGGGCTACATGGGCATCAGGGTCATTCTTTTTGGATTTGCCCTTGAATGTGGCAAATTTTACGTTCAGGTTTGCTGGATTTGGTGGGTTAGCCATTGGTCCTAGTTGTGGTATTAGTGGTTGTTATTGTTGTGTTTTTGTTTGCTGTTGTATACATGTTTGCTGTGAGGTGCCCGCCCATCGGCTTTCCATGCACTCTTTTAGTGGTCTATCGAGAAACAAATCTAAGCGTCGTTGTCTGGTACTCCCAGGGAATGTTCCTAGTTTTGTCGCCTAGGGTTTCCTGAATCTGCCTCACAACGGAACGTTCACGACCGAACCCACTAGGATCGACTTGAAATTCGAGTTCCTAGTTGTCAATGCCTCCTATTAGCATTCTAGCGTCGGGTTTTGGACATCCTACTTTACGCAGAGATACCCAATCCGAAGAAGCAGACCCATGCCGCACTTGGTTCAAAGAGAATGGGAAACGAGAGGGATGCGCTGCTCAACCTCTCTGCCCATAGGGCATAGTCCCATTCCGGTCCCTTAAAACGGCATGAATCGGGCTCTAACCTAACAATACCTAAAGTTCGAATGACGATTAAAACTTGTGAGAAGCCTCCTAGTTCTCTGGGACCACCCTGTTGTAGGACGGACCCGTCGGGGGTTTCGCCCACCCGCTTCCCTTAATAGCTTTAGTTTTCTAATTAGGTCCTACCACATTTATGTATGACACTTAAAGTCAGCTTCATTAATTAAGCCTTTTAGGGAACATGGTTCATTCTCATAACTTATAGCACAGACACGAAAACAGAGCAAAGCAATCTATTGACAAACAAGTTCAAACAAGTTCCTTAACTTATCTTCAAGTTAATCTTTGTCTCCCGCCCATACAGGAGAAATTATGTATCACTTCTGTCCAACAGAAGTATCTCTTCTGCCCTGCAGAAGTAACTGGTCCAATTCACATGGCACCACAAACTCAATCCTTTATCTAGAATAGGATCTCCCAACATGCCCAGATGTTGGGGGCCACGGAGGTCCTCAACTCCATTCTAGACCTAGCAAGGGCTGTCCAGAGCTCCAACTGACCCGCAAGCTATCTAGGAGCGAAACATCATTCCCGTGGTTGGCCTTTTCACCACTCGACCTTCGGCCCATGAATCGAGCAGTGCCCTCTCGGGTTAATACGCAGTGCGACCATGGAGGTGATCCACCCGTGCAATATATCCTTCCTTAATTAAATCCTTTAAGAATCAAGCACAAACAAGGCATTCAGCCCTAATATCATTTTCCAAGAAAACATTCCTTTATTCCCATGGCGACTTGTCATCACACAGACCCTTGTCATGCATTTACCATAACTCACAAGCACTTGGAATAATCATCCAAACAACAACTAACAACCAATTGAATGTAAAAACATTCAGGATGTTGTTCAATCAATCAACAAAACCAATTGCATTCTTTCCAACCAATGCAAGAATAGAGGATATAACATTTCCATCATATATTTGCTATCCCCCTTGGGATCTAAGAGCAATACTATGCAAAAATGATTCTTAACACTTCCTTCCTTCGGCTAGTGCATATAACTCATAAGTCTCGTTCACGTTGTAATTTATGTGAAGGGTGGCTACGGTCCTTGCCAATCCGAGAAAACTATCGAATTTACGACTCTCGATTTTTCTAAATAAAATATTTTAAATTAAATAAAAATTATTAATAATTAATGTTAGTTAGTTTTTACCTTAGTTAGTCTTTAGTTAGTAATCTTACTAACTTATTAATTGACTAACTAACTTTCAAACTAACCAACTAACTTTTATTGTGTGGAAATATTACATTTGCTGCTGTGTTCCTATTTGTTGATGTGTTCGTGATGTCTGTACTTACTGCTGATTTTGTTGTGTTTGTAATTGCTGCTGGCAAGCTGCAAAATCTAGTTTCCTTTTTTATGGGTCTTGTAAGAAACTATCAATAGAATCAGGAGATCCTGGCTGCTCATTTCCTCTACTTGTGCATGTCTCGTCTGTATGTGCTTCTTTATCACTCAAATTCCCTATTTCCAGACTGCCTACATGTGTTGTACTGTCTTTGCCTCTTTGCTCCTATCTTTTTTTTCTTTTCTTTTCCTTCTTTGCTTGTTAACCCTCAAACGAACAAAGGTGGAAAATCCAGAAAAGCTAAAGCAAAAGACAAAGACAAAGGCCAAGGCAAAGAGAAACGGAAGACAAAGACGCACAAGGAAAAGAGTCCTAAATAAGGGAGAAAGGTGCACAAGGAAAAGCGCAAGTCAAAACTTTTGTAAAGGAGTGCAAGCGCATCATGGTTTAATTCAAGGAGCGTGGGCTCTCACCCGTGCAATTTGTAAATGTAGATGGGCGGTGGAAAGGAAGCTAGGAAGATAGAAGGACAATGGGAAAAAGGGCCTCTGGCCATGTAAAAAAAGGGGAAAAGGGGATGACCGCCCAAAAGGTATTTAGGGTTTTGTATATAAAGTTGAAAAGTGAATGAGAAGCTCATTCTTGTGTGTGGCCAAAAGTAGCTCTCCTCTTCTTCTTCTTCTTCTTCTTGCTTGGTTGAGCTTGTGCTTGAGAGAGGGAGTGTGAGAGTGTGAGGGAGTGAGTGTGTGAGGGTGAGGGACCGAGGAGGAGAAGCTCTCCATCTTCTCCTCTCTTCTTCTCTTCTCTTCTCTTCTCTTCTCTTGCTCGCGGCAATGGAGCTTGGAGTGTGGAGCTTGAGGATGGAGCTTGCTTGAAGCTTGCACTTGGATCGTGGAGCTACCGGAGTGTGCGGGAGAGGAGGTAACTCGAACGGTATGGAGGTAAGCTCACTATACCCGTAGATATGGATGGCGCCGTCGGCTATGTGAGAGGTAGCCATTAGTACTCGACTTGGAACGCTTGAAACAATAAGCGGTCCGTGGGTCTTGGCGGTTGAGTGAAAGCTCCCATCATTTTGGTTCCGTTGCCGGGACCAACGAATTCAAGCCTTGAGCACTTACGCGCTTCGAATCGAGCATTGGAGTAGGGTTTTCCCCGAACTGGTGCTTGAGGTAGATAGGTAGGAAGCGAGGGGGTTGAAGAGGGTATTCGATCTCCTTGGCAAGTAGGTTTTCTTCAGATTTATGTTGTGGAATGGAGTAGTGTAGGTATTTACTTTGTGATTTGTATGCATTTAGGGTAGGAAAAAACAAAGAAAAAGAAACAAACAGTAGGGTTTTCTGTTGCTGTATAACAGGCTAAAATAGGGAAACAGGGGACCAGATTCAAGTTTCTGGGTGAGACAGGGACAGAGAACTGGCTGTAAAGTTTTGCAGTGCTGGGAAAGGACCTTAAGGGACAGGGGAGGCCAGGACAGACCCCATTTCCTCGGTTGGCTTTGTGAGAGAGAGAGAGAGAGAGAGAGAGAGAGCTTCTGGTTCACAGGACGAGGAAGCGCTGCCCCGATTTCTAGGCGCCAGCGATTCATGCTGCTCCAGGTGAGTCCAGTGTTCTCCAATAGTGCCCTAATCAGATCTAGGAAGTATGTGGTGATTGTGTGCAACAGACAGTAAGAAGGGTTCAAACGCACCGGAATCACGGTTCAAACACGCGGGAATCGCGCTCGCCGTCGCCGACGCAGTCGGACCAACTCGCAGTGGTCCGAAACCCTAAATCGGACCACTCATGCTCTGGAGTCAGACCATCCGACTTTCAATACCGGACCGTCCGACTGAGAGTGAGTCGGACCACTCTGGTCCGATTACCAGAATCGGGCCAGCCTGACCCGACGTGCCACGTGGCACTCTGACTGCCTTTAGAATCGGACCACTCAGATTTGGACCAACCCATCCGAATCGGACACTCAGACCAGTCCGAAATCAGACCAGCCAGAATCGGACCACCCTGTCCGATCCGATTCTTAGGATCGGACCACTTTTTTGATCCGACTCCCAAAATTAGACATGACCGAAATCGGACTACTGGTCCGATCGAACCAACCCAAAATCGGACGTCCGATTCTGATAATCGGACTCTTGAAAATTGGACATTTGAGAATCGGACAAAAAACTGTCAAAATTGGGTAGGTATCTAGAACACAAATTCTGACACATCTAAACCCTAAAATTGATCCCAAAGACCACATAGAGCTAAAGGCACATCATAGATCCGTCACTGGGCTAAAATTTAGAGCACGTAGTTCAAAATTTGGCTATAAACGGTCCTCCAAATTGTGCATGGCTTTTACCGTAACGGCCCTGCAGGCCGGGGGGGACTATCCCCCCCCCCCCCCCCCCGGGACCCCCGCGGAGGGGGCTCTGCCCCCTCTGCACCTCCCCCAAGTAGGTTGGACAGAAAACGCACGCTGTGACAAGTCCTCCAAATTGGACCCGAGTGTAGTAATGGCTCTATACGAGCATGGATTCTCACTTGCAAAAGAGCAACCAAAAGCCCATACCCAAATAGAGACAAACAGAGACCCTAGAACCTCAATGGGCCCATCTAGCCAACAAGGGCAAAAAGGCCACACTGCAAAAACATGTATGTGTTGCATTCGGACTGCATCTAGTCAAAGCGGAAAGCAACAACATCAAGATACAATAGCGAGAATAACTAGATATGACAGTCCTGACGATAGATGCTTCTTGAATAGCACTACACTGACGATCTAAGGCACCAGTGGAGAATCCACATCTGGTTGTACAGTTGGGGACTCAAGGGCATTTGTTAGAAGGCTTAAATTTACAAGCCAAGACCCAGAAGATGAAGACATAGTACCACCTACTTATCTTAGGGTCAAACTCACCGCAGAAAGAGAGCATAGTGTTGATGCACTCATTGACGAAGGAGCAGATTTCAATATCTTGACTTACGAAGCATGGACTCTACTAGGTCAACCAGAGCTCAAACCGACTGATACAACTCTTAACCCTTACGGGGAACACCCACAAGCACTTCTAGGGAAGTGCAAAATCCTTGTAACTATTGAAACAGAAAGCTTGCCAATCATGTTCTATGTTCCTCCAAATAGCAAGAGTTGTGGAAAGGAAATCCTCCTAGGAATGCCCTTCAAAAAGGCAACGAAGTGTAAAGCCGACTATATAGCACAGAGGATACACCTAACACTACCAGGTGTGAGGATAATCACAACTTTTAGCAAGGGTGACCTCATCAAACCTCAAGGAAAGGGAAAGGAGCATTCTGATATACCAAGCAAGCCTAGTAATGAGAGCAAGGAGTTGTTGAAAGAGTTGATACAAGCGCAGGTTGAACAGAGAGAACCAGTGAGTGAGGCCATACTTGAGATAAAAAGGTTAGGAGACAAGGCCAAGGATAGGGTTTGGACTCACAAATATCTTAGAAGACCACGAAAGAAGCCCAAGCCTTATAGGTGAAAGCATCGATGGAGAGCTAGCACAATGCCACAATGGATATCCAAGGCGTTGCTTCGTGCTCAAGGGTATTATGCAGGCAACCGATGGATTTGGGTACCAAAACCCCTTGCTAAACCACCTCTGTTAGACGCCAAAATTATGTCAAAAGCAAAGAGGCCCAGGAGGAAACCTAAACGAAAATCCAAGTCTCGAACCAAAAATATGGAAGTGATTGAGCCCCACACGGTTGAAGTCAAGAAACCAAACATGACCTATCAAAAAGTAGATCCTCGGCCTAGCATGCTTAACAAGCAGATGCCAAATGTAATCGTTGAGGATACACAGAAGCCGCTAGTGCCCAAGGAGCTTTTGATTCCCCAAGAGGATAGCAAGCATCATAGGCACAACATTGCTCAGGGAAAGGTTAAATGCTCAACAAAGCAAATAGCATAATCATCTAACAGCCACGAGCAAATCTCCCAGCCAATGTCAAAGCCACTTAGGAGTTCCAAGCCTCCTACACCCTCTTCCCCTAAACGGACACATGAAGCACAACACTCGTCAAGTGAGGCTACTCAATCCCAATCTTTACCTACATGAGAGCTTCCAAATGTCCAAGAGGTAGGACACGACACCAACCTTAGCTCTCAACCTAAGGATGTGCATGTGCAATCCACCGGGGCTAGCTCAACCGCTACTCAATCTGCACAAGTGAACACGCAAAGGGAAACAAAAGGCACGACTACTTTTGATCTGCCTAAGGGCTTGACACCGCAAGCTACCAATGGTAGCCAGTCCACTGAACTAGCCACCACTACTTCCAATCAGAAATCACAGCAGTCACAGCCCTTGGCCGTGACAAGGCCCCTTGTGGAACATGTCCTTAGTAGTTTACCTGTGGAGGAGGTGTCGCAACCAGCTTCCTTGACAACTCCAGCACTCCCCAAGTGCCTAAAGCCTAGGCTAGAGGATTTAAAATCAAGGGAGTTGGCTGAAGAGCTAGACTCTTCGAAAAGGGAGGCAGTTGTGCTTTCACAACCTAGCGAGGCTATTCAGCAGGCCACGGCCATGTCCCATAAGGACACACTAGAGAAAGAGAATGCTGAGGCCCAACCAAGCACATCAACGGTTGACCTAGCCCAGGGTCCTGAGCCATTAGATGCACCTGCGCTGACCAAGAAAAAGAGGAGAAAACAGCGAAAACAACAACTATTGCAGGTAGTTGCGGACCCCAAGAACATTGGGACGAAGAGTGCTGGAGAGCTGATGAATAAAGCATCGAGTCCATCCACCAATGAGCCCACTGATGCCTCTCCTAATAGCGGTGAAACCTCAGACACATCCGTGTGCTCTGAAAAATCAAAGCAGTTGTTGCCATCAACAGTTGCTTCCAATGCTCAATCCACTGACAATAGCACCCACATCGACCAATCAAGAGTGGATACAACACGGTCACAACAAGATGACAAACTCACACTAGTGACATCCAAGAGGAACCATAACGCAACAACGAAGCCTCTAGAGAAACATGGAAACCCCAAGGGCATGAGCAATCCCAACGTTGACCAATCTTGCTCGTCTAGGCCTGAGCCCGCATCTATGCTAAAGCCCAGGCAAACTCCTAGAACCTTGCATGAGATGGCAACTGAGCAAGCCCTCACTAAACATAGAAGTGTCACAGAATGCTTAACTGAGTTGGATGTTAAGCTCAAAGTGTTCGCACATATCTACGTCCTTGCGGACATGGGCGCATGCCCTAAGGAGCAGCTTGAAGAATACTTGCCATTCCCCTTATCTTGGGAAGAGCAAGCACATCTTGACGAGCATTATAACAAGCTCTTACATGAACGCATGCAACTCATCTCTGACGAGGAGGCTAACAAACTGCGCTTAACCGTCGCGTTCAATGAAGTGCTCTGCCGACTGAATCTCATAGACATAGAGCAACTAAAGCGACTAACAGAGGGCCGAAGTCAGTTTGAATGGCGTTGGTGTGAAGACCGCGTTGTAATGGCCGAACTAGGGGCTCAGATCATGACAGTCTCTGAGGAGCAATTGGCTAAATGGTGATCCCAAAGGGACCCAACCTATGTGGCACCAACTTCCCTACGAGTGGTGACTGCCATTCGGGGTAGGGACTTGGCTGAACCTAGCCAAGAAAACTCTATGTTTGATAAGGTTCTCACTGAGGAGGAGTTACATGTTGCCAATAGACTCGGACAAGGGTCCATGCTGCTCGATGTGGCAAAATATCTATTGGTACTAAGTAAGCTGCCACGAGTGCTGGATGCGTGTGCCACGCTCCAATACAACCCCGAGTTCTACAATTGGTTCTTATCCTCATGAAGTGACATTATGTATATAAATAAACATTGATTCTTGTGTCACCTTGTATAAACAATATCAACACACACAAGCAATGATGGTCAAGCGCAGGGACAAGAGTTGGGTCTAACAGGCTAAGCTCCTTAAGTCCTCCTCTCATCACACATTTAAAAGCCGTGTGACCATCCCCACCTCCAAGTGAAGGGCATGCAACCCCCATTATCACCATAGGAAGCCTTGACCAACAACACTGATGATGTAGACAGGGTGTAGTCCCTTTCTATACACCTTCTTCCCTTTTTGGTCTATCCTTCCGCCCTGTCCCACTCCATGACAACTAGTCCACACAACCTAGCATAAGCCAATATCTGCTAATGGCTGGAGGCAAAATGAACATAATCATGGGGGCCATCCCTCTATGACAAACACTGCATGCCTCACCCCTCCCCTTATTGTCATATGCGCTTGATAAAACCACACTAAAATCTCTTTCATGCGAACAGTTGTATCTTGTATCAAGGTCTAACCCTCGGATTGCATCTTACAGACTGCCAGACGGAACACATGGAGAACCATGGACATCTAGCATGCAAAGACGCTCTTCGCAGATGACGGGAGCATGTGGCACGTGCCCCTCCATCGAAGCACTACGTGCCCACTCTTCAAAGGTACGCCAAGAAACGTGGCCCCAAACAAAACCGCCCTGGACGAAGGCCGAAAAATCCGCAAGCCAAGGGAGTAGACGGTCAGAGAGGCACACAAAATGTGGCAACGCCAGTTGCACAGACCCCCAACGCACGCTCGGGCAGCACCAAATGCTCAAGGGCAGAAAGGGCAGCTCGAGAAAGGGAAGAATTTAATGAACTGCTTAAGGACATTTTGGAAACGGTCGTGGCCCAGGACTACACCATTCATGTCCCGACCGACATGTTCCCTGCCCAACCTCACGGGAGCCCCGCACTAGCACCGCCTTGGTCGCCTAGCCAACCGGACTCACCCCGCCTCATACCTATCGACTAAATCCCTGTGATGTACAAGTAGCTCGACAAGTTAGCATGCCAGAACATTTTGTTTTTTGATGAGTAAAGGGGCAAGATCCCCACTTGTACACATTCGCATTACTTCTCGTTAATGTATGCGACCATAACAAGCAATGAAATGGGCATCCCAATAGACATCATAGAATTATGAAAAATTATGTCATATCATGATTGCATTTGTTTGATACACTTAAAACAAGCGAGCGTATACTCTCACGAAGTGACAAGTGGATGCAGGATAATATAGGTCCTTGTGCGAAAGCGTTCAATGCCCGATCACCGCAAGACCATTGACCCCACAAAGAGCCGTGACAAAGCCACGCTGCCGAAAGCAAAAATCACCCTTGCCGACCACCCACATCGCATGGCCCAACGCACATTCATGGGCCATGCTCCCTTTCTGGGTCAAGCTCTACAATTGGCTCACGGCAGTCGTTACCTCAATTGTACCAACATCGCATGTGTCGCAAGGAGGTTTGCAATATCTCAAGTGTATCTCTTCATCTCAACGACAATTCTTCTAACATCAAGGCTTGTGACACAATCCTCTCTGTAATATCCATTCTTCATAGCCTTTGGATTCCAACATTTCTCAATCCAAATGAAAGGCTAATAGCCTCAATGTATGGCATTGATTGTATTCATTTTTTTCCACCAAAAAAAAAAGATAAAGAAAGAAAGCAAGAGAGAAAAGAAAAGAAAAGAAAAGGAAAAAAGAAAAGAGAAAAAAAAAAGAAAGAAAGAAAAGAAAAAAGAAGAAGAAGAAGAAAAAAAAAAGCACACACGATCACAGCACCGCACCTAGGGGTCCTCAAATTAGGTACATCCAGTGACCTTGGTCGGCTGGTTCCGTCCCTACTTCCCTAGCCCTTTGTACATCCCTCACAATTGTTCAGGGCACATCAAGGGCAGGACATACTTAGGGAGCTCACCTCGCCTCTGGTTAGACCTGTCACCCTGAACCACTTGCCATTTCTTTGCACTCCATCTCAATGTCATTACAATCAACAGTGGTAAGCAAGGCATGAAAGACACTGGAAAAGTACACTATACTTTTCAAGCACTATAAGTAGTCACTAGCTACCAAGAGCTAGACATCAAGGAGCTCAATTATGCTACATGGCCTTGACAAGACCATAATGATGTCTCAAGCGATCTTCAAGTGTACTCCCCGTCTTCATCGACAAAATTCTCCATCAACTTAGCCCCTTGCTTCACTGACCCATTGCCATACAAGGACTTAGGCCGACAGTCTTCTAACTAAGTAATATCTAAGTATGCACAAGCACTCACATAATACCTACACCGAAGTATATACACAGTTTGGGTCCTCAAGTGTAGGACAATACTCTCAGCTTGCTTAGAGTTCGACCTGTCTCCCAAACTAATCGCACTATGTCTTGTGCACAATAGAGAAGACTAGCACTACCCTTAAGGAGAGACCACATGAGAGGTTTTCAATTGCAGGTGTTGACGACTCCAACGAAAGTGTCGTTTGCTCTTCATCAACACCCAACTCCGAATGCTTATCCCTTACCATCCGACAAGCCCGCAAAGACTCGTCATGTGCAGAATCCCCAACAAACCAACACTTGTGCTGGCCATCAGTGCAATCCCCAACACGGAATAGCCCTACCATCAACTCCAACAACCTTCCACCAACCACTTTGGCCACCAACAGGTCCCCAGGACCTTCTGCCACACCACCACCAACACTCCTCCACGGAAACCCCAAACGTCCTTGTCACCCACGTCTTCGGTGCATGCTACAGCCTGCTACCTACAACGGTGAGTGCGATGGGACTGGCACTCGTCTAGGAGGGGGGTAATGTTAACCCTCAAACGAACGAAGGTGGAAAATCCAGAAAAGCTAAAGCAGAAGACAAAGACAAAGGCCAAGGCAAAGAGAAATGGAAGACAAAGATGCACAAGGAAAAGAGTCCTAAATAATGGAGAAAGGCTCACAAGGAAAAGCGCAAGTCAAAACTTTTGTAAAAGAGCGCAAGCGCATCATGGTTTAATTCAAGGAGCGCCGGGCTCTCACCCCGTGCAATTTTTAAATGTAGATGGGTAGTGGAAAGGAAGCTAGGAAGATAGAAGAACAATGGGAAAAAGGGCCTAGGCTATGGCCGGCCATGTAAAAAAAGGGGAAAAGGGGATGACCGCCCAAAAGGTATTTAGGGTTTTGTATATAAAGTTGAAAAGTGAATGAGAAGCTCATTCTTGTGTGTGGCCAAAAGTAGCTCTCCTCTTCTTCTTCTTCTTCTTCTTCTTCTTCTTCTTCTTCTTCTTCTTCTTCTTGCTTGGTTGAGCTTGTGCTTGAGAGAGGGAGTGTGAGAGTGTGAGGGAGTGAGTGTGTGAGGGTGAGGGACTGAGGAGGAGAAGCTCTCCATCTTCTCCTCTCTTCTTCTCTTCTCTTCTCTTCTCTTCTCTTGCTCGCGGCAATGGAGCTTGGAGCGTGGAGCTTGAGGATGGAGCTTGCTTGAAGCTTCCACTTGGATCGTGGAGCTACCGGAGCGTGCGGGAGAGGAGGTAACTCGAACGGTATGGAGGTAAGCTCACTACACCCGTAGATATGGATGGCGCCGTCGGCTATGTGAGAGGTAGCCATTAGTGCTTGACTTGGAACGCTTGAAACAATAAGTGGTCCGTGGGTCTTGGCGGTTGAGTGAAAGCTCCCATGATTGCTTCTAATCTTGTATAGTAGACGCCTAATCCTTCTCCTCTATACTCCCCAGACATGCACCACTCAATTTTGATGCACAATGTATTTGCATCTCACACAGGTTCTTTTGGTCTTGCACTTTATCCACTTGTAAAACTGACAATAGTACCAATTCTGGAAAAAACCCTTGATATAGCTGGAGCCTGATTAAAGCCAAATGGTAAGACAGGCTTAAATCTTTTTACCTGTTTCTGCCACACTTTCTGTCTTATCGCCCTCATAACATCCAAAGGTAATTCTTCAAAATGGGTCTCCAGAAACTTCTGTGCATACACCTCCTACTATTCCTGTTCTGTTGTCCAATGTTTAAACTCTTCACAAAGAACAGAAGCAAATGCTTGATCTTCTTCGTTGTCCAATTGGCAAATTCCTTACAAATTGTCACTGTGAATTCTTCGCATTCTTCTGCTTCTGTATTCCGGTTAACAAAATCTTCCAACCATATGTCCATTGCATAGGGGGTAGCGGTTGCTCTGTCTTTTCCACATTTGCAGCCTATGCTACATCCCCGTGTGTCTTTGCCCATGTCCCAAAGAGTATTGGTAGGATCGCCAAGTGTTAGGGCATTAACTAGACCCCAATCACTGTCATGTTTAATCCCCTAAAACGGATTATCACTCTCATGACTTCTGTCGTAACTTTAAACAGACTTCCTGTAACATCTAATCTTCATTCATTACAGCACCACGCTTCAATATATTCAACACATCTTAATCAAAAGACATATGCTCCGTTTTATTACAGAACATATGTTTTCTCAAAAGACAGGAAGACAAGTAAACAGAGAGAAACATCTATACTATTAGTTAACGAGAGGTGGGGGTGGGTGCCACGTGGCAGCCCCCCACCTCCCCCACAAAAAAAAGAGAACGCGGGGGTAGGTGCCACGCGTCCAACACCCGCCCCCTCCTGCAAAAATCGTGCCCACTCCGACGCAAAGCGTCGGGCGAGTCTAGGCGTGGAGCGCTTAGTATCTGTAATGAAATTGCTATTTCATCCACTTCATTGCGCATAAGCGATTCTTCCAAAATAGGCTCAGAGCCTTCCTTTTACAAAAGCGGGTACAACCATTCATATGCACCCTTTCAGATCACACAATATAACTATGGTTCAAAAAATATTTAAGTTCTAGGTCCTAGGTGTGCATTTAAGGCCTAACAAGGTGATCACATGGATTTAGGCAAGGCAGATATAGGCTATTTGGTGTGACTTGTAGGGGCCTAGACACTAAGAAATAGTCTATATGTGTATCCCCACACTTATAACATGACACATGCATACATAGAATACAAAGAGTATGGTAAGAAACACTTGGTCCATTGAGTAGTTGGGTGTTGGTGAGCAAGGGATTAAAGTTGTCTGTCGGAAGTGACATGGCTTGTCATGGCATGTGCTCAGAAAGGTAGGAACCATCACACAATTCCCCAAGGAGGTAGCTTTGTTGGAGACTACCATATCATTGTCGACCAAGAATTCAACACTCAAACTCACCAATTACTTAGGGTGAAAAATGGTAGCATAGGCACTCCCCCTGAAAACTCACATCACTTAAGAAGAATAAATAAGGTATGGCACACACCTGATTTAGAAGTTGACAAGATGCAGGGGTTGAGAGGGAGTATGCTAGCATGCAAAGTTAATGGTGCATTAGTGTATGCCAAATCAATTAGCATAGGTGAAATACTAAAGGCTAGAGGGCCTTTAATAGAGTGCATAGAACAATAGTGTCACATTGGGTGGTGGGTGCAGAGGCCTATCCTACGTGTGCATAGGAAAACAAGAATGTACCTATCATCGTTGGTGGTAATGTCTCTTAAGTATCACCTCTCAAGTGTTGGAATAGAAGGGAAGTAACACTCATCCCTTTATCTCATGCTCTATCGATAGATACAAGAGGGAAACTAGTGCCTTGACACCCATTAATGTGTTTCTCATAGCCACTTGTGAAAATTTGGTATACCTTTTGTGCACAATTGATGGTATAATTGTGCATCATGCCTTGTGTTGGCATATGATGTAAAAATACAAGGCTAGGGAACCTTATAGTATTGTGCATAGAGCAAATCACGTATTGTGCATTGAAAGGAAAAACCTATGCATACAAGTCCATTCATGTATCTCACCTCCCATTAGTTAAAACAAAAGGACTGGTCACTCACCCCACCCTTTGTCTCATGCTCAATTGATAGATACAAAGGGCAATCCATGCTCACATCCCCATCTTGTTAGGATGAAAGCTCATGTTACTCTGTGGTGTGGATGATTACATCTTGTTGATGATGCCAAATAGTATTTTTTGATAAAGAGGCATGCCCAGGGAAGTAGCCCCATAGAGTAGGAGCTTGTGTTGGTGTAATTCATGCTAGCTAATGTAGAAGTCTGACATTATATGGTGTTATAGAATACAACACACCAAGAAACATGGCTTTTGAACTGCATATCCCAGAAGGATCACCAAAATGATTCAACTGGTTTGGTTTATGGGATATCACCATCTTTTTCATAGCTAGCTTGCCACCCAAGGGTGTTTCCACCTTTTCTTGAAGCGAGGCCTATTATAATAGGGAATTTTTTCCATTTTCTCCCATAAGAATTTGTTCTTTGTTCTTTTTCTTTTCCTGTTCTCAAGGATATTTCCACCTTTTTTTGAAGAGTAGATTGGTGTGGCAAGGACTAAAAGGAAGGAAAGTATGTCTTTAGGAAATTGTAGTTAATTATGAAAGGATCATTAGAAGCATTGACAGCTTGCACTTAGATAGAGCTATTAGGGTTGATAATGAGTACTTTATAAGGGTCCATTTGATGCTATTAGAGCTTACCAATAAACTTTCCAAAAAGTATGAATCATATGCCAATATGAGGTTTCCTTTCTTGAATTTTTTGTGCTTGATAAAATTTTCATGCTAAGCTTAGTCTTAAGTCTACATGGCTTCCTTGCATTGTAAGGCCATATGAAAAATATCATCTAGACATTCTAGGTGTAGGAGACGGTGTTGTAGGGACTTATCATCTTGTAAGCACTTCTTAATGGCCACTTGTAGAGAGGGTAGTTTGATATCAACATGAAAGATAGCTTTTGTATTATATACCAATTGGACATGAGTCTTATTATGACCTTGCAGGAGGTTCTGTACACTCAAAGGACTTGTGTAAGTTGATCATCCCAATCATGATGATGGGCAGTAATTATCCTCATTAGGATCAAGCAAAGGATATGATTAGTGAATTTGACTTGGTTGTTGGCTTTAGAATAGTAGAATGCGGATTTTTGATGGTGAATCTTGTGGGTTCTTTGTCAAATCTTCCATGTTCTTATTTTGAAAGTGACTGCCTTGATCACTTACAAACTCCAGGGGAGTACCACAACAAGCCATGATATTTTTGTATAGGAATAGGGCCATGTTGTTTTCATCATCTTACTTGAGGACTTTGCATCACTAGAACAAAAACACAAGGACTAGTAGACATTGCTGCTTCTTCTGACTCACACGAAATTTGGAACAGATTTATGAGGAGAGGAAGTCAAGGTTCAAAACATTGATAAAGACATCACTACAAAAAGAGTCATCAATCCTTAAAGATAAGTAGGTTTGCACTTGTAGGAGGATACACAAGAGTAGAGACTAAAAGGGCTTGGGTTTAACATACACCCTAGATAGTTGTAACTATTTCCTTGTGAGAGAACATTATTGTACTCGCAAGTTGGATATGGTTGACCAAACAAAATAGGAACCAAAAATTTGGGAAATAACAAGACAAAACAATAAGGGACACTAAACAACAAATAGGTGAAGGCATAAACCAAAGACCCCAATGAGCTTGAGCCTATAGGAAACCATGACATGCATGAGTAACATCTAAAAACTGCAAGGAGAGAGAAGGAAAAAATTCACAAGGGAATAGTAGCACACCATAAAGACATCAACATACATTACCCCACACACAACCTATCGAGGGAATTGAACATGTCTATCAAGCTAGCAAGGGCCACAAATGTAGTATAGGTCAAGCACTCATAGTGCTAATACCACATTGTTTCTATCCAGATACTGAGAACATTGAGGCTCCAAAGGAAGATTGATAGGAACTTCCATTTCCTTATCAAGGCTAATTAGTCTCATAGAAACATTGTTACCCAAGAACACCTTCAGACCATGGTTGGGATGTGTTCTAATGCAAACACTCTAGAGTTTGATGCAATGGAGTTCCCCACGGATATCTAGTAGCTCATTACATTCTATAATTAGCATACTTAAATAGAATATTTAGGAAGACCCATAGAGGAAATTGTGGAACGTATGTCATTAAGCCATCCACTACGGATTGCCTCAATGCTTGCCTTACCAGCAACCTTATTAGCAACAATACCCAATGAATTGCTAATACCCATTTGGTGGAGGAGCTCCACTAGCTCTTCTAGCACACCTAATGAGCAAAGGCCAACTTCACTTAGGGTAGATATTGATCCAGATAGCATACCTAGACCCCTAAAAGCAATCATAACTTTTCCCCAAAGAAATGCTCTTATACACTAGGTTGAGGAGCCACTAGAGAAAGAGCCTTATGTAAACCCCCTACATCGCATATGATGAAGAGGGAAACCCAATTCTTATGGACTATAGGCCAATTTTTGTGATGATATTGGGTAGGGGAAGAGGACGAGGATTAAGAGGAATGCAGTCCTAGGAACTTGTGGTGACATGGTGGAATTGCAATGACCTTGGATACATCTCCTCTCGGTGCCTTGGGAAGAAACAAGCTAATAAAGACAAAACTAAGTTGCAATGCTCTGAGTGTGGTATCACACATTTGTATGCAAACTTGAACAGCACCCTGCCACGGCACAAAGAGAAGCTCGAACCAACTAAGAGAGGCTGCAAACATATTTGATGGCTATGAAAACCTGCAAGAAACCTTCTTCTTCACCAAGAACCATTTCTCCAAAACACACAAGAGGAAGGCACACAAGAAATTGATAGATTCAAACCATCCTCACCGTCTTCCTCTTCCTCATTCTCCATTAGATTTTGCAATGAAGCACAAGAGAAAGAAGTAAGAACAAGAAGGCAAGTGTTGTGCCAAAATGGGAGAGAGGGAAATGAAGCATGAGAAGAGAAGATAAAGGAAGAGAGAGGTTGTAACCACCTCAATCTCCCACCTCCTCAAATCACCCGACAAGCCTTCTCCTTTTCCTTTCTTGATATTATAAAATTGGATTTGCATACATCTTGGCTAAGGTCTAAAAGACCCTTTAACTTTTTAAATGAGACAAAAGGGTTTTACCTTTCCTTTTCCTAGGAAAATTTTATAGTGTGTCTCTTTTGGACTACACATTTTACATTGCTTTAGAGAAAAATTTTGACAAGATGGTACATTTGCAAATTTCCATTTTTACAAAAGATGTTTCCATGTTTAGCACATTTATGTGCCTATTTTTGCACAAATTTCCCTGTCATCAAAACTGCCTTAAGAGAAAAGCATCAATGAGTGGCTTAGCATACCATCCATGCCCTTGGGATTGTTTGGTGCCAAATCTTTAGATGATGAGGCCACCCCTATACCACTAAATGTGATGCCTAGGACATAAACCAAGGAGGCCAAAGTATCAATACTTGGGCCAAAAACGTGGATATTTTCTCTATTGGCAAGAAAAATAGGAAAAATAAGAAAATACCTGAAGGAAAGATTAATCTACAGAGTGACTATTAAAATGCTAACATCAAGGAGGAAATTATCAGATGCAAAACCCAAAACCTCATCTCCAAAAAATTAGACAAAGGGTGTGCTAAGGTAGGAAAGTACCTTGACCTGAGGCACCAAATGGAGATCATAGAGAAAGAGAAGGGTTGGGTGGAGGAAGCTCAAGGGCATATCAGATAGTCAATCCCAGATCATGAGGATCAAGAAATATCCAGCATAGGGCTACCCTTCTCTCCCACTTACATATGATCAGTAAACGAGCCAAGGGAAAGACCCTCACACCCAACTAAGTGAATCCACCTTGCTTAACATGATTTGAGGATGGAACCTCAACTAGCCTAGAAGAACAAAGCCAATGAGGTTGAGGTATGACTGCTATTAGGTCTTGTGTCCACTCAAATGTCATTGTCCTTGGGGCAAGTAATGAGACAAAACTGAAATTTTTGGAATACCTTCAAGACATGGATTGAGGAGCAAGACGATCAATAGCAACACGAGAAGTAGAAAATGACATCACATTCCAAGTGTGACACTTTCCCAATGCCAAGGACACTACATTTTAATGCCTTCTAGGTAGGAATTGAGATGCATGCTATCCTACCAATTGCAGCACTAGGAGATGCGACTCAGAAAGGCATCATGGGCACAGGGGTTGGAATGAGTGTCCTTAGCCACACAATGTTACAAGTGTGGGGTAGTCCTATTGTGAATCCTATTAGATTTACCATGATACTCACTAATAGCACAAAATTTTGCATCCATTTAGAGTGCTAAAAGATTAGCCAATCAAGATAGTCAAAGTCTAGTTCTTGGTGAATTTCATTGTACTAAAGGGTGTGGACTCTAATATCTTACTAGGAAGACCTTGGATGTGAGGTGCCTGAGTGATAGAAGATCGGGGTAATGGGCTAATGTCTTCAAAAATAGAACAAAAGCAATTCAAGTGGAGATAGATACCTAGAAGACCTCATAGTTGATTTAGATGCCATTTCTGCCATGTTCAAAGGAGAATCACATAGCAAACCCAACTATGGTCCCTTTCCAAATACATCTTCTATCTAGAGGAAAAGCATGATTGGATGCATGTGTTGGTGATCATTGGCATGCCATTCTCTGATGACGAGGATTGAGCAAGGATGATTACAAGAGGATTGTTGAGAAAGGAGAATGTTCATAAAAGTTAGGGAAGCCGGTATACTTAAGAATGGTGACCTACCCATAATACCCCTATGCATGATGGCAAGAAGCTTAGGCAAATGGCCAGTGCCTACGATGTACCATGTTCCAAAAGCAATTTAGAATTGCATAAGATCCTTGAGTAATGTAAGAGAAAAATTAGGTGGCAACCCTACAACCAAACTGAAACCTCTCAAGCACCTCATGGAAGACCTCAAATAGAAATGGACTCTAGTGTACAACTAGGCTCTACTCAAAGATGATGAGGATTTGAAATACAATGAGGAGATAGAGGGAAATCTCTCTAAATGGGAGAATTCTATAGACTATGATTGTGGAATTGAAGTGAGTGATGAGAAAGTAGACACCATCAATTGGGACACAAAAAGGCAGACAATTGAGCAAATAATTATGGACTTTAAGCCCAAAGAGACTAATGTGTTCAAGATTGAAAGTAGTCATTAGAGAAGATTTCACTCAATCCTAGCTGGGACATCTAGATGTGGTTGACTATAAGCGAGCAGCCAAAGTGAGCTCTAACAATGATTGTGAAATTCTACAACCCTCTAAGACTCGATGCATTAAAAGGGACATTCTAGTCCACCTAAGTTGTAGAAGGTTGAAGGAGGAGGAAAAGAAACAACCCAAGGATTCAAAAGTAGAGTGGCATAATAAATCCCACTATCTACCAAAACACTTCACAAAGTTAAGAAATGGTGATTTAATAGTGGTGTTAGTGGGAGCCAAAAGGAAAGGCTTGGCTAGTGAACCCATTGAGGGATCTTCCAAGGTCAAGGAGGTCAAACTAGTAAGGGAAAGGGACAAGCCCGATAGTTGATGATGACATGATTGAAAAGGAGGAGATCAACCTCATTCATCTCTTAGAATAATTCTCGAATGTTTTCACATGGTCTATGGAAGAGTTGAAAGGCATTGATCTGAGTATAGTGCATCATAACATCCCTATAGTGGTCCTTGACACAACACCAGTCAAACAAAGACCTTACTATATGAACCCTAAGCATGCTCATGCTAAAAAAGAAAAGATTCACAATCTCTTGAGCATTGGGTTTGCTTACAAGATTAAGCACATGGACTAGGTATCACCTATTACGATTGTATTGAAAAATAATGGAAAGATCCGAGAGTGAATTAACTACAATAAAGTCAATGCATCGATGAAGAGAGACAACTATCCTTTTCCCTACACTGAGCGCATGCTTGAGAGAATGGTAGGAAAGGAAGCCTACATATTCTTGCATGGGGTTTTTAGGGTATAAACAAGTACAAGTCTAGCCGAATGACAAGCACAAAACAACATTTGCTACAGAATCAAGAATATCCGCCTATATAGTCATGCCATTTGGATTGATTAATACCCCTACCATCTTCCAACACCTCATATGTTCAATCTTCAAAGACATGCTCAAGAAATGGTTATAATTGTTTGTTGATGACTTGTGTATTCATATAAACTAAAAGGAACATTTCAAAAGACTGTATTCCTCTTTTAAGCCTACCCTCAGGGTCCTATGATCCATCAAACTAGTTATCTATTGTTTTCTTTAACCTAACTAATGCACTCCTGTGTTAATTTTATACTTTTCATAGGATTGAGACTGGCAGTCAAAAAAATGTAATCTTATATTTCATGACGTTAGGCCATATGATATTTCAATGTTAGCATATTTATCATCTTTCGCACCACATGCGATCCTTTCGTTTTTCGCTATATGCACTTTCTCACTTTTCGAAATCGTTTTCTAAATTTTAATTTGCAACTCTTTTCCTTCTTTTCTTGGCCATCTTTCTTACTTTTTTCCACTTCAAGCTCATAACCAGTTAACAAAGACTACAAATGAATTGAAGGCATGGAAAGAATGGAATGCAAAGGAAAAAACGATTATGCATTTGTTTGCTATATATATTAACAACAAGATGTCTAAATATATAAGAAATGCAAAGAATTCATGTGTGGCTTGGACCACGTTTGAAAAAATATTCTATGGAAATATAAAGTTAAGAAAGATTTAGGTAAGAGTTGAGTACTTTGAAGAAAGGAAAGATATTAACAAATGATCATACATGAAAAGTAAGGAGCATGCTAGATTCTTTGGTAGCCATTGATGCAATGCTTGAGGATGATAACTTCGTTTCATCTACTTTAGGTGGCCTTAACAATTATAAGTCTTGGAGATTCTTTGTTACTTTTATATATGCATGGAAGCATTTTTTTATTATGATGATTTAGTCTCTCTCATGATCATTAAAAACAAGCATCCATGGTGAATCTTCAAAAAGAAGTAATTGATAGAATTAAGCCATGTTGTAGTTCAATAAGAGACAATGGTAAGTCCTCTTTAAGAGGCCATGGTATGGGGTATGTTGCTAGTAATTAGCAAAATATATTAAGTCAATAGTTTAGTGATATCCATATTGTAAGAGAACATAATAATTCTAAAGGCAAGGAAGCTCTAGAGGAAGAGATGGATAGCAAAATAGAAGTTTCAATAACTCAGCATTGTATGTTGCTATTGCAGAAGAAAAGTTCATATTGCAATGAGATTGCAACCCACTATTATGGCAAGTAAGATTATATTAGATATTGAAAACTCTAGCAAAAAGAAAATGATGCATCATTGTCAAGGCAAAATGATGACAAAATTAATGTTTGTTTGTCATGAAGATATGATGAATGCTACTATAGGAAAATTAATTTCTAAAAATGTATGATATTTTTATTCAAACACATCTAACCATATTATTGGCCATGTAGAATGGTTTAAAGATATGTAAAATTTGGACAATCAAGGCTATTTTGAGATAAGTGATAATTCATGCCATGTTGTTGCTAATATTACCAAAGTTTTCATTGTGGAAAACTAATGTTTGTCAAATGGTTTTCTTATACAAAGTATCTCAAACAATATTCTTTCTATTGATCAAATGGTTGAGCAAGGGTTGTAAGTTGGATTTAGTCCAAAGGGATAGTATTATAGAAAACTTTAATGATGATAAGTGCAAATTGGTTAAGGAAGTAAAGTTTGTTGTATATTTACTTTTGGATGTTGATATTCTTACCATTAATGCTACTATATTATGCTGAAGAATAAGACTTAGTTGCAAACATTGGAATTTGACATAGATGTATTGATCATACAAATATGCAAAGGCTAAAATCAATGCAATCTAAAGGTTTAGTTACTAGCTTTCCTATTTTTCAAGTTAAGAAAACACAGTGGATATCATTCATAGTAATGTATGGGGGCCTATGCAAAATGCCACATCAGTTGGAAACAAGTACTTTGTAACCTTTATTGATGACCACTCTAGAAAGTTATAAGTATACTATATGAAAAAAAACATAAGTATTTGAGCACTTAAAAACTTTTAAGGTTGTTGCTGAAATGAAATAGGTTTGAAAATTAAGTATGTGACGTCAAATGGAGTTGAAAGTACTTTTTTAGTGATCTCTTTAAATTGCATGACATGAAATGGGAGTTTACTGAAAGGTACACCTTATACCAAAAATACAGTTCTTGAATTTAAAAATGGGCATATTGCAAAAGTGGCATGGGCCTTGATGGTTAATAAAAACATATCAAGAATTCCTCAAGACTTAGTCACAACTAACAAGACATGCAACTAAATTGAAAATATTACATATATGCTAAATAACAAACCTATTAATGACTCGAGAAGATACAATGGATGAGCTCTTGTTAGGCTAAAAGTAGCATGACTAATGCATTAACTAGTTCTCATGCTCTTGCATAGCTATGCACTGACTCTGATACAAAGTGAGCATCCACATGCTCTTTTATAGGCCATTACAAGTTGCAAGGAAAGTTGCATAGTGACATCATTGATGGTTGCACATATTACTCTCCCCTAACTAAGAGTTGGTTCTTATAAGCTTGTTAGAATAACCTATTTCCAATAATCCCTAGCCCAAATGATAGGCAAAGGATAATATAGATAGGATAGGTAGGATAAATGGAGTAGATACTCTAGATAGGATAGAAAGGATACACTGGATATGGTCTAGATGACACTCACTCTAAAATGACAAAAGACAATATGTGTAGAACTTGCATAACAAGTCCAAGATTACAATGTTTCAAATATGTCTAGCAGTTATGAAGACTAAGGTTACTCCAAAACATCTAGAGGTTCAAGATTGCAAGGAAAAGAAACATTTGGATATATAACAAGTCTAAGATTACAAGAAGTTTGATTATGGTTTGGTTATGGCTACCACTAGACAGGATTTGAGCTATCTAACTCTAACGCATAATAGAAGTGAAATCTTCCAAAGTCCTCTTCAAATTAGATCTAGTGAAAACTATGCCTATTTTGGGAAAAACTTCAATGCCACCTTTTGTGTGAATCAAATGCACTAAGTTGCTATGATGAAGAGGGGTGCCCTAATGTGTTGTGAGATGTCTCTATATCCTTTCTTTAAATATTTCAATGTATGGAGAGATTCAAGGCCTCCAGTTGGGAGTGGTAGCTAGCTACCTATTCTTTGACTTTAAAAAGCTAAGTATAAATGCTAACTATGTGAATAGAGATTCCTTCTCCTAAATCTTAGCTATTGCAAATGCATGCTCTAGGGATGAATCTACTCTATTACCATGTTGGAAGCATGGATCCTCATTGCACTTAACCATAATAAGACTAGTAAGAGTTATGGAGGAAAGAAATGAAACTTAGTCATAACGAACAAGACATGCAATTAAATTGAAATATAGAGATGTGATAAATAAAATTAATGATTGGAGAAGATATAATGGATGAGCTCTTCTCAAGCTAGAAGTAGCAAGACCAATGCATTAGCTAAACCTCATGCTCTCTCATAGCTATGTTACAATCTTAATACAAAACGAGGATCCATATGCTCTTTTGTAGGCCATTAAAAGTTGCAAGGAAAGTTGCACAATGACATCATTGATGACTACATTCATTATTCTCCCCTAGCTAAGAGTTGGTTCTTGTGAGCCTATTGGAATGTCTTGTTTCTAATTGTAGGATGTGGGAGTTATCACGGATCCCCATTTTGGGATCCAGGGGTTGTGGCCCCTAGTCTCAAGGAGCTAGTAGCCCCCCTAACACGGGTCTTCAGTAGTACTCCCCCAATGGTAAAGAGAATATTCCTTGGAGTAGTCCTTAGCCAACTACTAAAGGTTCATAGTGTGGGAGGTTAGATAGGCCAACCTAACTTCTTTTGTGGGATATAAAAGGGGGACCCCTCCAAAGCCATCATCATCCATCTTTCACCCTATTAGCTAGCCTAAGGCTCTTCACCTACCATCTATCTAGATCACCATCTAAACTTCACAATAGAAGTGCCTAGGTGTATAATGCTATCTTTACATCCTTTTTTGGAATAGTTTTTTTGGATCTTTTTTTCAATTCTTCTCTTATTGTTGTACTTTCTATTCCTTGCTCAAATTATGTATCATGTGTTGTGTAATTTTTACATGGTATCAAAGCCTACAGGGGCTTTAGGGAAGTAAAGAGTATGCAAGAGGCAAGGGCTTTAAGCCTACAACGTCTTTAGGGAAGTAAAGAGTATGCAAGAGGCAAGGGCTTTAACAACAAAGAGGACTAATGTCAACATTTAAAAGTTGTGGTAGTGTATTAGATAGTAGTGCTATTGTACTAGCGCTTCAAGTACTAAGGATTTATCCCTTTATGGAGCTTCAACAGAGTGAAATCATTTCTACTATGTTGTGGGAGTTGTTCTTTTGCAGATCAAAGGTGAATGGGAGATCCTTGTTGTGTTCTAGTGAAGTGGAGTTTGGAGAATTAGTGTGGGAGTGTATCAATGTCAAAGAGGCCTTTTGATGAAGTGTAGTGATTGAGAAATGCAAGGACTGATGAACCCTATTTTGGTGTAAACTTTGTCTAAATTACAATGTAGTGTATCATCAAACGTAATGCAAGTTAGAAATTGTTTTGGACATCTATTATCCATATGTACTTGGCCTAACACTATAAATGCTATAAGCCTTAGTAAAAGAAGAGCTATGTATTTTCCTTTTATATAAAGAAATAATAAAAAGGAGGTTTTAAGAGTTGTGGGATGGGATGTTAGAAGAGGTGGATCCTTCTCTTCTTTATCATCTTGATTGCATGAGTCTCTCTCTCTCTCTCTCTCTCTCTCTCTCTCTCTCTCTCTCTCTCTCTCTCTCTCTCTCTCTCTCTCTCTCTCTCTCTCTCTCTCTCTCTCTCTCTCTCTCTCTCTCTCTCTCTCTCTCTCTCTCTCTCTCTCTCTCTCTCTCTCTCTCTCTCTCTCTCTCTCTCTCTCTCTCTCTCTCTCTCTCTCTCTCTCTCTCTCTCTCTCTAGCTCCAACATGAAGCACAAGAGAAGGGTAAAAATTGTGCAAAATGAGAGAGAGAGAGAGAGAGAGAGAGAGAGAGAATTGGATTCATGGCCCCATTTCTTGTGCATAGTTGTTCATAGCTTTGTGTAAGAGAGAAGGGGTGTTTAAGTGCTTCTTTGTTGGTTTTTAGAATCTTTGGGAGTACTCACAACCTTCTTTTCTTGGGATTCTTCTAAGCTTGAAAGATAATATCCAAGGTAGTAGTAATGGAGATGTTGTATTCTCTACCAACACAGATATCAAAGGTGGTTGCTCCACCAAAAGCAATGGTGACAAAAAGAAAAGGGTGATACAAAAAAGTTTCAACGAGAGTGCTTCTATTCTAAGAAGTAAGGACATGTAACTGCAAATTGCCATGTTAAGAAAGGGGACGAAAAGAATGGTATCTTGAAAAGTAAATGGAAGGAGATATCCAATTTAACTAAAGTAGAGCTAGAGTTACTAATGGTTACTATTGAGGAACTATGTTTCTCGATACAAGAAGTATCTACCACTAATTCAAGAATATTGGATAATGGTGCCTCCCACCACATGACTAACAAGAAAGATCTATATAGTTTTATGCAACCTATATAAGAACCCATCACTAACATCTAGAAATCATGCAAAATGCTTTTTTGACGATAGAGTTTTTTTTTGTTGCAAATAGTGAAGTCAAAAAGATTTCAAATGTGCTTTTTATTACAAAGAGTAAGAGAAGTTGTTATCAATAGCTTCCATAATTTATCTTAGCTATGAAGTTGTTATCTCAGTAGCTTCCATAATTGATCTTAGCTATGAAGTGATATCCACCGAGACAAGTGTAGAAATTCTTGATAAGTCTAGCAAATTTTTTGGAAAAGGAGAAAGAATGAACAATATATGTGAGCTAAGTGCTCTTATAACCACCATTGGTATGGGCACAAGTAAAATTTGGCATGAAAGTTTTGGTCATATTGGATTTGAAATATTAAAGGAGATGTACAAGCAAGGTATGGTCAATCACCTCCCTATACTATGACTGAAATGAAGGGACAATGTGAAGTTTGTATAATGGGCAAGCAATAGAGAAAGGTACTTACACAAGAAAGTGAGAATGGAGCCAAAGCTTCTCCAGAGTTGGTGTATGATGACTTGTATAGTAAGATGTCTACACAAGGTTTGGGGGTTCTTTTATTACATGTTGATCATCAACAACTATAATAGGAAGATGTGGATGTAATTTCTTTGTGATGATGCTAAAGATTTTGGTGTTTAAAGAATGGCTAAAATTGTTGAGAATAAAAAAGGAAAAAGTGTGAAGAAATTTAGAACAAATGGTGGTGGTGAGTTCAAACCAAAGGAGTTTGAATTCTTCTACAAAGCAAAGGGATCAGGCATCAATTGACAACATTTCATATACCTCAGCTGAATGGTAGTGTTGGATGCCAAATTTGTACCATTGTGAAAATGACAAGGTGCATGTTTAATGTACAAGAGATTGGCTAGACTCCTCATGAAGCCTACACTAATGAGAAACTATCTATCACACACTTTATAACTTTTGGATGTGTGAATGTTATATACATGTTCTAAAGGATAAGAGAACCAAGTTAAAATCAAAAAACACCAAATGTATATTCTTGGGTTATAGCAATGAAAAAAATACTTTTAAATTGTGTGACCAAGAGTCAAAGAAGATCATAGCAAGCCATGTTGTGGTGTCTAAGGAGCAACCACATACATTGGAGAAGTAAAAGGCAACTTCTTCCATCTTATCATTAAGTAAAGAAGTGGTCCACTACAAGCCTATCTCAAGAGCTATCCCTATCCTTAAGGAGACAAAAGCATTGTCTAGATGATAAGGAGAAAGATCACCAACTTGCAATCATGTCACCAAAAATCCATTACCACAATGGGTAAAGCAACTCTAATCAAAATAATCCTATACATGTGTTTGTTGAGGAAAGGGTAGATGGACCAAGGAGATCTCAAAGAATAGAGAAGAAAAGGAAGGAATCTATTCACTTAGTCAATCTGTCCTTGAGAACTAAGATTATGAGAGAAGTAAAGAATCCCGTTGACTTGGACGAAGCACTTGTTGATCTAGTGTGGAGAGTAACTATGCATGCTCGATGGTATGATAGCATAATAAAGAATGACACTTGAGAGCTAGTGGATTAACCAAACACAAGGAAGGTCATTGGTATCAAGTGGGTTTGAAAGGTAAAGTATATGGCTAACTGAAGCATAGAAAGTGCAAACCAATATTGTTTGCATAGGGATTTTCAAAAGTTGAAGGGTTTGATTTTCAATTATCATTCACCCCAATTGCCAAAATGGCCACTATTTTCATTTTATTTGCAAATACTACTCATGAGAAATAGCCAATTTACCAAATGGATGTTTAGTGTTCTTGAATGGTACCCTCAAGCAGGAGATATATGTGGCTCAATCACTAGGGTTTGAGACTTCCTATTTTGAATAACAAAGTCTACAAGTTGAAAAAGGTATTGTATGGGAGCAATGTACTAGTGGATAGATGAGGTTTTTAAAGTTAAAAATTCAAAAGATATACCTCATATGCTAACTTATATATTTATAGGGATGGTGAAAAGTCTATAGTAATTGTTCTATATGTGGACAACCTTCTCATTAAAAGTGACTATGAAGATATAACCCATCAAACTAGAAAAGCTTTGCATTATGAGTTTGAAATGATAGACTTGGGCTTGCTACACTATTGTTTGGGGATTCAATTCTAGCAAGAGTTGGGCAAAGTCTTTATCTCTTAGAAGAAATGTGCATGAGAGATCTTAAATCAGCTAGCATGAGTGAGTCCAAGGAGATAACTATACCTACACAAAGTTATTCTTTGAGAATACATTGTCACTAGTAGACATTGGGAGATACAAGAGTTTGATTGGAAATCTCATCTATTTATGCAACACTAGGCCAAATACATGCCAAATATCAATTTTGTTACTGGTGTTGTAGCTAGAGTTGGATTTACACTAAAGTGGCTAGAATATTTAGAGATCCTATATCACGAACAAACTAGGACCTAAAGATCTCATGCCAACCCTCACAATCTTGCAACTAAGAAGGGCAAGTCTTCAAATTTCGACTACTCAAGGAATTTAGAAGATTATTAAGCTCAAATTCTAAAATCAATACTAGTAGGAATCGTGATTCCTATGCCTTTCAACATCAAAAAAATGTTTTAAAAAACTTACGAGCTTCATGTTGTTAATGAAACAAATGGCAATCGAAGATTTAGAACGACCTAGATTATTGGAGATATTTCCAAGGTAATCTGGCATGACGGGTAGTAGTACTCAAACACATCATCAGGTTTTCCATTATCTACTTCCCTACTTGTGAGTGAGAAGCCACCTAAATCATCCATTAAAGTGCTAGAAGGTCTTTCTAGAGCATTCTTATGGGGTTGGAATGGCAACAATTGGAAAATCTCAAAATTTTCTGGGAACACTTGTATCTTACATAAGGAACAAGGAGGCTTGGGTATTCTAGATTTAGCAAGTTTAGCAAATAAGCTGGTTGCAAAGTGGATTATTAAACGCCTACAATTCCTTCAAGAGGATTAGGTGATGTGGTTACATAGATATGTTAAGAACTTTGTACTGAAAGAATTTTCAAAATGGAAAAATCTTACAATCATTACTGCTATGTTCACCAAAACACCCTTAATTATGAAGAAACCTTCCCCACTATCCAAACAATGTGGGAGGCCAAGTTCAAACACAAACCCCATATCAACCCTAAGCAAGCCCAAATCTTGGGTAGCCCTTGATTCCATCTGGTTTACTTTCCACTATGGAAATGTTCTGAATCAACACTTCTTGATAGCTACTTGGCTTTACAAGAAAGGAGTCAATAGCAACTGTGGCTAGAACCACAATTGATTAAGTAACTTTTTAAATCTTCTAGATCTGAACTATAGTTTATATAACAAAGAATAGAAACTTGGCCAAATAACTTGATTTGAGCTATTCAACTTCAATGAGAATTTAACTAAGAATCTTCACCTAGGAAAATGGACAACCCCTCCTACCTATTCTGAACAATATCCCTTCTTCTCATAAGCTAACCTCAAAATTAAAGGTGAGATAGAATCTCAACCACAATGCTAACTTATGGAATTTTAGGTTCTCGCATATATGGTCTCCATGCATTGCAGCTTAAAAATCCACCCTTTTATGATTAATCATTCATAAAGATTTATGGGACATGTGACTAGGGTAGCAAACTTGGCATTGGAGATGGCCTTTGTTGCCCAAGATGTAAAAAGAAATTCCTCGTCTTTTCTTACATTATAGTTTCAACAAAGAAATTCTTAAGTTTCTTTAGTATATTATTAAATCTTTTCACCCATTCCTATCAACTAGAAGGAATGGTTGACTAGAGAAGCTAATGGTCTTCATATAGAGATTTGGATGTTTATTTGAGCTCGTTTGCTATGGACTATTTGGTTATCAAAGGCATGACACGCGCTCTTCAAAGGTAATGATGCGAAAAATGAATCTTTAATCGAGTGCATTAAGAAGAAGCAACAATTGAAAAGGATGAGAGCTGAAGCCCAAACTATCCTAAATAACATAGCAAAAGAGCAAGAACTGTAGGACATCATTGTTATATTAAAGATGCATCAAGAAACTATTGATCTTCTTCTTAATCCTACTTCCTTTTGCATCAGCTTTGCTACTACACTTGTAACAATCGGCCCTATTGAGGCTATACTATTATAAAGCCTATAGTTATCAATTATAAACATAGCCCTTACTGTTACAAGTGTCTACTCTCTCCCTCTTCCTTAGTATCCCTTATCAATCAATATGTTGTTTGATCCTCTCAATACATCATGCTATTGGAGTAATTTTGTCTATGATCTCATGTTGGCTACTACTTAAAGCCGGTCTATCCACAATATGTAATTACCTTTTCTATTAATACAATTTACTTCATGATTTCTCCAAAAAAAAAAGATGGAGTACTTTGGTAGATCTATAGTTCTGTATCACTATATGTTGCATGGGAAGATTAGAATAACCACAATACCATGAGTCAATATGGCTTGATTTCAAATTTTTTGATTAAAACATTGTTTTAATCTATTGGAGGAATAGTGCCGAAATTTTTTGAGATTATATTGATAGAGAAAAGTGCACGTTACATGTTTTTTGGTAGTATCCTTGCTACATGGGAATATACAATGGTTACTTTTATAATATAGTGCAATTACTTTATCTTTAAGTTAGTAGAACCTAGAAGAACTAGAAAACCATGGCAAAAGATGGATAAGCAAGTGTTGTTCCTTGGAATTCCATGTTTTCTAATCGTACTCCCATATTTTGGTCTCATTGTCTAGCAATGGTTAATAAATATAATTTTTTTTATCTATCTTCTTTATGCATTAATAACATTTGAATTTTTAAAGCAATGGACCATTTTTCTCGAGACCTCTAAGTATTTATAAGTGCTTGGAGAGCCTTTGATTATCTGAGTTTCTTTATTATGTAGTTGGTGAAATATTGTTTTAAGAACCACTAAAAGACCTCATCCATGTTGGTAGCTCTTTTTCTACCTCCTCTATACCACATATGTCTAACTTTGATATTTCTAACCATGTTCTAGGGCTTCTCAAACCTTGCATATTCGAAATGTTGCGATCTTTATCTTACTACTATATTATTTTAGCTATAGGTTCGGAAAGCCCCGAACCTCTAGAGGGCTTCTTGAACCTACCCCCTTTTCCAAATCTCTCTTTTTCAATCAAAACCCCCTCCCCTCCTCTCTTTCTCACGTGCAATATCTCATTTTCTCTTTCCCTTCCCTTTTTTCATTAAAGCCTCCCCCCCCCCCCCCCCCCACCTCCCTTTTTTAAATTAAACCCCTTCCACTCTCTCTCACTTATAATCTCTCTCTTTTTTTTTCCCATCCCCTTTTTAATTAAATTCTTCCCCGCTCTCTCTCTCTCATGTGTAGAGCCTAGGTTCTCTCTCTCTCTCTCTCTCTCTCTCTCTCTCTCTCTCTCTCTCTCTCTCTCTCTTAGATTAAACTTTTTAATTTAAACTTTTATTTAATTAAATGTTTCTAAAGATTTTTTTATTTTAAAGTTTTTCGAACATAGTTTTTCACACATTTTGAGAATAAGATAGAATAAAAGAGAAAGAGAGAGAGAGAGAGAGAGAGAGAGAGAGAGAGAGGGAGAGAGAGAAGAAGAAGAAGAAGAAGAAGACAAAGAGAGAAGGGGGAGAAAGAGGAAAGAGAATAGTTTTTTTAATTAAACATTTTTCTTCTCCCCCTCCCCCCTCTCTCTCATGCATAGGGCCTAGGTTTTCTGTGTGTGTGTGTGTGTGTGTGTGTGTTAGATTAAACTTTTTAATGTAAACGTTTTGTTTAATTAAAATAAGGAGAGAGAGAGAGAGAGAGAGAGAGCAAAAAAAAAAGAGGAGAGGAAGGGAGAGAGAGAGAGGGGGAACAGAAAGAGAGAATTATAGAGAGAGAAAGAAAAAAGGAAGAGAGGAGAGAGGGGGAGAGGGATAGAGAGAAGAAAATGAGGGAGAGAAAATAATAAGAAGAAGAGAAAGAATTTGAACATAGTGAGAGAATTATAGAGAGAGAAAATATAAAATTTAAGAGAGAGAGAGAGAGAAGAAAAGAAAAAAGGAAAAGAGAGAAGAAACGGGGGAGAGAGACAAAGAGAAGGAAATGAGAGAGAGAAAATAAGAAGAAGAATTATAGAAAAAGAAAACAAAAAAAGATAAACTTTCTTTTCAATTAAAATGAGGAGAGAGAGAGAGAGAAGTATATAGAAAGAGCAAAAAAGAAAGAAGAGGAGAGGGAGGGAGAGAGGGGGGAACAGAGAGAAAGAGAATTATAGAGAGAGGAAATATAAAATTTAAGAGAGAGAGACAGAGACAAAGAGACAAAGACAGAGACAGAGAAAAAAGGAAAAGAAAGGAGAGAGGGGGGACAGAGACAGAGAGAGAAAATAAGAAGAAGAAGAAGAGAGAGAATTTGAACACACAGAGAATTATAGAGAGAGGAAAGATAAAATTTAAAAGAAAGAGAAAATAAAAAATTAAAGAGAAAAGAAAAAAGGAAGAAAGAGGAGAGAGAAGGAAAGGAGAGGAGAGAGAGAGAGAGAGAGAGAGAGAGAGAAGAAGAATAAGAATAAGAAGAAGAAAGAGGAAAAGAGGAAGAGAGATGAGGAAAAAGAGAAAAGAGAAAATTATTTTTAAAAATTAAATATTTTTTGAGAGAGAGAGGAAGGGAGAGAGAAGGAGAGAGGGGGGAAGAGAGAGAGAGAGAGAAGATAAAATTTAAAAGAGAGAGAATGAGATAATAAAAAGATAAATTTTAAAAGGGAGAGAGGGAGAGAAGAAAAAATGAAAAATTAGGAGAAAGGGGAGAAGAAGAAAAGAGGCCGGAAAGAGAGAGAGAGAGAGAGAAAGAGAGAGAGAGAGAGAGAGAGAAGAAGAAGAAGAAGAAGAAGAAGAAGAAGAGAGAGAATATAAATATAAAGAGAGAATTATATATAGGGAAAAGATAAAATTTACATACTGCGAGACTGAGGGGGGGGAAAGAAAGTGAAAGAAAAATAAGAAGAAGAGAGAGAACATGTAGAGAGAATTATAGAGAGAGAAAATATAAAATTTAAAAAGAGAGAGAATAAAAATAGAGGAGAAAGAGAGAAGAAAAAGAGAGGAGAGAGAGAGAGAAGAAAAGGATAGAGAGAGAGAGCGAAAAGAAAAAATTTAAAAAGAGAATGAAGAGAGAGAGAGAGAGGGAGAGAGAGAAGAAGAAAAGCGGGGAGAGAAAGAGAGAGAGAGAGAGAGAGAGAGAGAGAACCAAGAGAAAAGAAAAAATAAACTAAAATAGAAGGCAAAGAAAGAGAGAGAGAGAGAGAGAGAGAGGAAAAAAAATTAGACGTGGAATTTGGGGGAGAGAGAGAGAGAGAGAGAGGAAAAAGAGGAGAGAGAAAGATGAGAAATGGATTGTTGAGCGAAGTTGCCATGCGATAGCATGCATGTAACCTAGCGTTCTGTGCACGCGAAGCATGCGCAGAACGCTAGTACTTATTAATGAAGAAAGATGTATGGTAGTAGATGATACACTACAATCAAGTGTCACATTATGTGATGTCACACAATATGTGTATGCACATGCGCGTGTGTGAAAAAATATCCCCTCAATAAAATTTGAACCATATAATCTAATCAAAAAAATTAATACAAAATAACTTTCATAAAATATTATTAAAACCAATGTAACTTGATAGAAAATATATAGTAGAGTTTGCTACAAAATACAAATATGAAAAACTTATGAAAGTACTATAAGTACAACATTAATAAAATAGATACAACTGACCCAAAAATTAGTATTAAATTTTCATGAGACTAGTATATTTGAGTCACAAAATTTTAGAATTATACAAATGAATCGATGTGTTTTTCCAATAAGTCCTTAGGAGGGAGTCTTTTCAAGTCTCAATATGTGAATGATCCATTTTATACTTACATCCATACGTTATAGCATGATTAGAATCATCCGTGTTAGTGTATATTGTAAGTATTGTCACTCAAATCTAGTTGTTATCCCAATCTCGCCTACTAAGACACAAGAAAAGCCTAACACAAAGGACTATTGAAAAAAAAATTATAAAGTAAATTAAGCTAAAGGGTATAGATAGATTAGTATTTTTTTATTCTTAAAATAAAAAAGAATTAATGCCCCATCATAATAAAGGCTCAAATGTAGATTAGTATTTTTTTATTCTTAAAATAAAAAAGAATTAATGCCCCATCATAATAAAGGCTCAAATGTGTTTCAAAAGATCAACTAGTGTCAAATATATTACAAACACCAAAGATACAATCATTTCTTTGTTGATAACTAGAGATCTTCTAGTATAAAGAACATCTTAGGAAAAACCTATATATTAGAGATGTTTATCTAGAGTGTAATGCTTCTATTAAAGTCCCTTTAAAAGGATCTATCTCAAGAAGAGGTATATATAAAAACTCCACATGTTTAGCTTTTAGATGCTACAATATTAGCCCATAGACTTGGCTTTTCGTAATTTCAAGGATCATGTATTAGTACCATATCCATAACATAACACGTTATAGTATAGAAATCTATCATTATTGTAATTGTGCTAACCCTGCCTCACCACCTTGTCTCAAGTAACTATTCGTGTAGGTACCTAGAACTCAATTGTCAGGCTTTTGTGGTCAAGTACTAAATGTCATGGTACCTTGATTAGAGACATTAAAAATGTTATTGGCATTGTGAAGACTTCTAATGGCACCTAGTATCATCAAGAAACTAATAAAGGTAAGCTATATCACTAATATAAACTAGGAAACATATTGAGATTACTAAGACATCTCCAAATGAACTACTAGATATGGTTTTGCCATTTCAAAAGAAAGTTTGAGTATCAAATATACATTTGAATCTATTAATGCATACCATTCAATGGAAATCCAATAAGTTTAGCCATCCAAGTAAATTACATTGTCAAATAAGAGCTATTGAAAAGGCTATCAATTTGGAGAAGTAATTATCGTCATGTGAGCTATCATGCAAAATCACAATTCGCTTAATGATGTCCTTATTGTTGAAGGTTAGAACTAGCCTTCGTATGATTGCAATAGTTATATTATGGGTGATAGATACGACTCACTCTATCCTAAGATACTTTTGATGATTGAGCGTAATCATCACGACAAATAGCCAGTCCCATTAAAGATCAGTGCGGGTTATTGACGAGGGGTGTGTGGAGCAGGAGTTCCAGAATCGTATAATGAGGCATCAACTCGACGGTTAGACACATTGATGAGGGAAAAGCAGTTTTAGCAGCTCGCACGCAAATAATTCTAATTAATGAAGCCTGCCGGTTAAGCAAACATAATTATGATCTCTTGACGGGTAGCTACGAGCTACGGGAGAAGATCATCGCACCAAGCATGCATCCACTAGATCATTGATCGTAAGAAGAAGATGGGTACGTTTGCTCGCTTGCAAAAAGACACAACCGCGGCAACAAACAATCCATCATGGCAACGATCATGAGTCGACGGTTGACGACGGAATGCAACGAAACGGCCGCTGCGTACTCTAATTGTGGCCAAACAGCTGTAGCAGCACTCCTGCCTGCCCCCCCCCCCTGCTGGAGTGAGAGGGTTACCACTCAAAATTCATGGCAAAAGACGACGCGCTGTCTATGAACGTCGAGTTGGAGCTCATGCCATGATGCAGGAGTCTACCGCCAATAAGACAATGTATGTGGCGCTAGGGTCTTTTTCTCCCAGATCTCAAGATTCAGTCGTGCTTATCCTTTGGAAGAATAACCTTCTTAAAGGCACTACCAGCTTATTTCCTTCTTTTTTGTTTGAATTCTTAGTCTTCCAAGAGAACTTAACGTGCATGTACAATAGGCCCTCTATGATCTGGCATAAAGCATAAGCAAAGTATAGATACACATCTACACATGGAATTTCAACAACTTGGCGTTTTTTGTCACACATGTGTTAGTTTGGTGCTCTCCTCGACCACCCCTAAAGTCCAATTCCATGGTAAGTCGCATGCAATAATGATATGGGGAGTCTACATCAACTTCCTTATTTATACAATTCTATAAACACTCCATGGTCTTCAAATCACTTGCAAGATGCCAATGGACTTGAAATCCCCCAGATTTGTTCATGATGAACATCATGTTCTCTCTCATTTTTTCCCTTCTAGTGATCAAGATAAGACTAGCCTAATGAAATATCCAAAATAACATTGTGTGGTCCTTCTTGATGATCTAGCAACGTGAGGTCTAGTTAGATGTTGTTGCTTTAAAGAGAAATTATAAATTTATAGTTCAAGGGAAAAGGACCCTAGAATGTCTTAAGTGAGCCCTCAACTACCAAATGTTGATCTCTAGTTGTACATTAAAGTGCTTTGATCATTGGGAGGAACTCAACCTCAAGGCTCTTGCACTCACGATACATAGATGTTGCAACCAATAATGGATATGGAATGAGAGATGCTGAGAAGAAAATCAAGCTATGCTTGTACTCTCACTATGAGCACATCCACATTCTACCTACTCAATGAAAGATCCTTGCTCAAATCACCACAAGAAAGCAAGCTTCTTTGACCTCAAAGCATCTCAATACCCAACTCCACACCTTGGATTTCTCCTTGATTTTAATGTTATGCTACATGTGAAGTTGAGAGACAAGGATGAGAAGGGGATAGCTACCACAAGGCTTTTGAGATCGAGGTTGGTGGATTTCAAGGCCATTGCAACTTGTACTTAAATATATATAAGGATGGAACTCTTCTTATTTATACTTGTGCTTAGTTGTGGTTAAGATTCTGCCTTGCTATTGAATTCCTTGGCACTTTATAAGGAAAATGCTACTTCTCATGCAAAATGATAGGAGAGGGAAGCTAGTGGAACAATTATCTATTCCTTATGGTGGTTGTAAATTGAGCATTCATCAAGTTTGAGGTAAAAGATGATGATGCTCGAGGGAGAGTGGCAAGTGAATTTAGCATGATATTCCTCTTCTCATTTAGTCAAAATTTGTTCCTTGGCCTCTTCTCATTGTTTTGGCATAGGGAAGAGGTCACATTTGGCAAGTTTCTGAAGAATTGAAGTATGAAATGAGTGAAAGGAAAAGGTGGAAAGATGGCAAAGGTTGAGGTAAGTGATGAGGTGCAAAAAATTATAGTGAACTACATGGAAAGGAGGAAGTGAAAGACTAAAGGAGGAGGCTACTAAGGGGTTAGTGATGGATTCTGCTAACAATAAGGTTAGTAAGCATCATTTAGCTTTAGGACCCTATGTACAAGTAATTAATTGACAGCAAGGTCATGAAGCATCATTGAGCTTGAGGACCCTACGTATAGGTGGATTCTCTCTCTCTCTCTCTCTCTCTCTCTCTCTCTCTCTCTCTCTCTCTCTCCATTGGCCCCAAAGATGTGGGGATGGCATGTGGCCATTTGAAAAACTATGGGGGAAAGCACAAAAGGAAGTCATGCAACTATATAAGGAGAAGTTAGTCTATCATGTGCCGATGCTAATCCTCCTCTTACTCGGAGCAATGAAAGTATTGGTGGACTTTGATGGGTTCAAGGTCGAATTTAGGGTCATGTTCATTGGATGGAAGCTCAAAAGATAAGGGAGGGTGCCTAATCTATCAATAGTCTTCATCGATGAGAGAACATCACTTGAGCCAAAGGGTTAAGAGATATATGTGGGGGGGATTGAGGCTCAAGAACTAGGTCGGTTAAGCTGACATAGAGAAGATCAATGTTTGAAGAAGGGGCCATCAAGGAAGAGGGAGGAGACTATGAGGATGAGTGGGGCATGGATGGGGGAGGTGTATGAGAGGGTGAAGCAAGTTCTAATGGAGGTAACTATAAGGATAGGTGGATTTTTGGTAGAATCATGATCTTGGTCTACATTGCAAAAAAGAAACTCATGTAGGGGGATGGATGTGTTGGGAGTTCTTGGAGGAGAAAATTCATGGGAAGGGTGCTAGAGGTTAAGGGAGAGAGACGGAATTCTAGTTCCACTTCTTAAGAAGGGCTCATGAGCATGAAGGGAACATCATATGGTTGTAAGGTCCAAAGTTCCTTGGATGAGGGCTTGGTAGACTCTATAGGCAAGGTGGTAAAAATGTGTATGATCATAGCCCTCGCATCGTGAGAGGATGGTAAGATGATAATAGGCAACATGAATGAGGGGAAGTAGGTCATGGAGTCCTTCAAGGAGCTAAATGTGGTACCATGAGTATCAATAGGCGATGGGCTTTGCAGTGATGGGCTTTGTGGGGATAGTCTTTGTGGCGATGGCTTATAACTAGATACCAAGAAAATGGAAATTGAAAGTCTTTGTGAACTTAGAAGTAATACCTAGCCAAGTTCAAAGTCTTTCTAAAACTAGTACCCAACCAAGGGATTTGTGGCAATTGCTAGGCAAGTAGCAAGAAAATGGAAGTTGAAAGCCTTTGTGAACTTATATTTAATACCCAACCAAGATAGAGAGAGTAGGGAAAGTGATCTCTTGTTGGATCTTTGCATAGGGCTATGCAAATAGAATATTATAGTAGACTAGGAGAAGTGTCAAAGATTGAGACTATGGTGGGAAGCTTTGTGTAAGTGTTGGATCTAGGTACCAATGTACATGGACATGTGGTGGATATAAGTATAAATGTTGTGAATGGCTCTAGCTTGGAAATAGAGGAACCACTTTTTAGAGAGCAAATATCCATATGTTGATAAATGGCTACAAAAGATATGGTTGATAAGTTCCTTTTAACTCTAGAAAAAGTTTTGGCTGATCTTCCATTAGGAGAAATATGGACTCTCTTTTTTGCCCCTTAAGGGGCTTCTCTCACCTCTCTCTCTCTCTCTCTCAAAAGAGATTCCCAAAAAATGTTATAATAAGAGATCTTATACAATCAAGAAAATCTCGTATTTGTATTTTCAATAGATTTCACCTATTATTTTATTCCCGAACTGTGGGATAAGGTCACTTTTTCTCAAAATCCTCATAACTTTAAAAATAAAATTTTATTTTCTCTAAAAATGAAGCCAATCATTAATATATGACTCTTTAATGTCCACATGACTTTTCAACATTAAAATATATTAGAATCATTCTCATTCCCACTTCTTAAAAGGGTGGGAGTTAAAAAATGATATAAAATGGAATACACATCATATTTTAAGATTATTTTTTACCCAGAGACACCTTTTAACTCGAGAGTTTCTTTGTAACTTTTTAACTTTTTTGGAAAAGTATATGCCTATTTTTGGGCATTTTTTCATTCCCTCTCAAAGCTCTAGTTTTGTCCCAAATTTTGTGTACTCTTCTCCTTCCCTCCAAAATATAGTTTCTTGCATACAAATTCTTCTAAACTAGCACTCAATACTATCTACAACACTCCCTACCTTGCTACAAGCAATATCAGGAGTGGTTTTGATACCATTTGTTGAAATCAAATAATATCTATCTACAACACTCTCTACCCTGCTACCAGCAATCTCCCTCTTTACAGTACTATCCTATAAGATATCTTCCTTTTCAACAGTCTATACTACAAGGAATCAAGTGATAATGGAGGTAACTTTATTTTTTTAATCTATGTGGTGTTATTCTTCACAGTTGTTATTTAATCCTTAAGCATCAATTCATAGAGAGAGACAGAGACAGAGACAGAGACAGAGAGGACGAAGGGGGGAAAAGAGAGAGGACTGTGTGAGATGAACTAAGAAAATAAGTGATAGAGTGACAGAGAGTAAATTAGGGTAGAAGATAAGATGATGTTATTGTTCTCCACTAGCAAGCTTCTGTATAAATGTGTTTAAATATCTTTGATCAATTCTTATTTTGTGTGTGTGTGTGTGTGTGTGTGTGTGTGTGTGTGTGTGTGTGTGTGTGTGTGTGTGTGTGTGTGTGTGTGTGTGTGTGTGTGTGTGTGTGTGTGTGTGTGTGAATATTTTAGATAGAACAGAAGATAAGATTTGATGCTAATTAGAGGTAGATTAAAAGCTAAGACTGCAGGCTGATTAGGCATTGATTAGGGTCTATCATGACTAAAATCAAGAGAAAGAGATAAGATCCAATTGGGTAAAAAAGAACACAGATATAGTGAATCAAAGGGGTGTAATTGTGTGATTTGAATGTTAATCCAAGTTAAAATTGGCATATATTTTTCTTTGCAAAATGCAAGTGTAGGACGCACTAAGAGAAAGAGAGATATTCACTTTTAATTGGAGGATGAATATGCACCAATGTTCAAAAGAACTGTGGAAAGGGATGATGCAATAAGATACAGGATGCAACAAGAAAGAAATGTAGGGGGAAAAATATGGACATTTGGGTTGATGGGTGTATTTATCCACCTGATCCATTCACTCAAAGGCCACCACAATTTGAAGGGCTTGCATCATTTCTAAAGTTTGTTTGTGAAGGCAATGAAGGAGTGTATGGATACACATGCAGACTTGTTACACAAGGATTAGCAAGGGCTCATCAAGCCTTGATAAATGTGCAAGCAAGATTACAAGGGAATATACAGTCTTTGATAAAAAATGATAGATTATTGGTTGAGAAGGATAAGAAGAACCAAAGCCTACAATAAGCAATATCTATCATTGAAGATGCTATTCATGCTACACACATGTAGATTATGGAGTTATAGTCTAAAGTTGTGGACTTGGAGAAGGAGAATCAAAGCATAAAGAGGAAGCTCACAAAAACTTTGGAGATTAGGCCCACTTTAAAAACCAAAGAAGCATGTTGGCGCATCCGATAAGTTAAACCAATTCACCAATTAACCAAAGGAAGTGGACAATGTCATAGACGAATATGTGCTCAATCTGATACAATGAGAAATATGTTCCTACATGCAAAGAATGATACTATTGCCAAAGTCCTAAGCAAGGATATGGTCAAAAATGCATTGGTAAATCGTAAATATAAGGACATTGTAGATGGTGTTGCAAGTAAACATCTTAGGAATGTGAGCAAATTTTTTACTGCTACAAATACTCAAGGATTGTGTGACAAGGTGGGAATGAGTTCTAAGTCATACAGTATGCTCTATCAACAAGTAGATACAAGTTTTAAGCAAGTCTTTAAAACTAAGTGAGTGATGCCTCTGCCAAAACCATTTCATGTGAAGAAGGCTCAAAAATAACTAAATGAGAAAGTTTTTAGAACTAATTGGTGAGCCAACGCATCTAGAAAACACACACATATTGAAGTATGGTTCCAAATAAGTTGAATTTGTATTGAATGCATCCAACAACTTTGTATTGGATATATGTAGGGTTCAGATTGATATGGTCAAGTTCTACAATATGTCTATGGAACAATGTAGAGGCAAGCTCAAGTTTGTCCTCAAACTTGATGAGAGTGAGATTATTAAGGGGCAAAAACTTGAACGTGTGAGTATAACACTTATGAATCAAGCATTGAATCCCAACATCAATGAAAACCATCCTTTATACTTCAGTGTACAATCAAAGAATGAAATATGGTGGCTTGCAGCATTTGAAGTACCAAAGGAGGACCATGAAGTACTTAAAGTTTTTTTTAACCTCACCAATATACCCAGGATTATTCAATAACAAAATAATGGAGCAATTTTACACATCAAGGGGTTTGGGGACTATCAAGTTGAATGGCATCTTGCGGGTGATTTAAAAACATTGAAGTGTATGTTTGGTTTATCAAATGCAGCGAATGCAAAATTCCCGTGCATATATTGCATGCAAACTAGGAAGAAAGAATGTCTTGCCAAGGCGGAAAAAGTAATTCAGAAGCAAGAATGATTGTGGAATCATCACAAAATGTGATCTTCATTATGATGCCATGATACAGAATTTTCATGGGTCGATGACCTTAATTCAAGGTTGGAATTTTGTGCAATGCTATAGGCATGCATATTCAGCGTGCCTACGAAGCATTATGAAGCTAACACGTTTTGAGATTAAGCAGGGTGTTTGGGAAATAAACTCAATGTTAACAAGATGAGGTGATAGAGACACAAAGACGACATTATGGAGGGTTGACGGCATTATGATAATATGATGTGGGAGTGCTCAAAATAGTATACGGCAAGACATCATCATTGACGTAAAAGAACAAAGCTTTTTTGAAGCTTTTTGATGTTCTTTTTTCGGGGAAAGCTTTGTTGAAGATGACGCTATTGGGGGAGGTATTATCAATTTAAAAAGACCAAACTGATGATGTAAGAAGCTGGGAATAAGGATTTAGTGTAAAAATAATATTGATATTATGCGATGTCACATTGACATTGGTATAAAAGGAGAGGACATGTAATTTTTCACATATTTTTGACACATTAATACAATTATTGTCCTTCTCTCCCATCTTCCTCACAACTTCCATGGCTTCTCTTTCTTTCCTATCTTTCTCTCTCCAAATCTAGTATTTCTCTCTCCTCGTCACTCTCTTTCTCTCTCTTCCTCCAGTCTTTCTCTCTCTTCTGCAATCTTCTCTCTCCTCTTTCTCTCTCTCTAGTTCTCTCTCTAACAAGTGGTATCAGAGCATTGATCTTTGATCCATTTTTCCCTCTATTTTCAATCCTATTTTATTTCATCAAAATCAATTTCAGACAAGTATTGTACAAGATAGTGACTAGTGGAGTATTGCAAACCATCTACAGTTAGTAAGAGATTACATCTGGAGATCTCCAAGGTCAAGTATGGTGGAGGATGGCTAAAATGGCAGGTCATCATCAAATTTCATGCAAAACTGGAGGTAACTAGCGTAAAGGAGAGTTAACCGGGCTTAGTTTGGGAACAAACTATGGTTACTTTGAAAAGAGGGAGTTCTATTTCCCCTTTCTTGGAGTTTCCTGCAGGTTTCATAGAGTTTCCAACCAAGATCTCTTCCTCCCACACAAATTAGTAATCATAGACCTCATCTAAGTTGGGAATCAGTTGCTTCAGCTCTTTAGCTTCAAGTTCATAACCATTGTGGAGGGCCATTGCTGCCCAGGCATGTCAAAACAGTCCCAAAAATTGCGGCGCAATTTTTGGGTTGCATCAGGCTTCATCTCTCTCCTCCCTGACTGATTCTCATCAATCTTTGTTGCTCCAATCTTCAGTAAGATAAATTATTCACTGAATGCTCAAGACTGTACTCCTATTGTGGACTTTCAGCTCTCCTATAAATCCTAGATGAACAGTCCATGGCAGCCATGAAAGCTTCAGCCCAAGCTCTCATTCTTCAACAATTTCTTAAGGATTCTTCATCAATTCAGCCCATGGCATCATCTCAGTGAGGATTCTTCAACAAATTGCAAATATTTCAGCTCGTGGAGGACATTGGAGCTCATATTGAAGGTTTATTTTGGGGCTTTTCTTCAAGAGGCTTGAGTCTTTGATATTCAAGTGTTCAAGCAAGCTCAGTGCATTGATTCTTCACGGATTTGAGCATATTGGAGCTCATATGGACTGATTTAGTGGATATTTCAAACTCCATGGTGGATTTATGGAGGATTTTGAAAAATTCTTCCATCAATGGGATTGGAGGTGACATCTATCATCTTCTTCAAGCTTAATCAAGGTATTTCTTTCACTTAATCTTTGAAATCTCTCAATAATCCACTTGATGATGCTTTTCCACTTGTTGATGAGAGATTATTGATCAATTAATTCTTTGAATTGATCAATAGATCAGAGATTAGTGTTATTCCTCATTAATCTCAGTCTATTCCATTGAATTTCAGTATTGATTCAATCATAACTTCATCATAGATATCATTTGCCAAGTTTGATGCATAAACTTGTTTTATTTTGGTTGAATTCTTTTCCCCAAGCTGAAATATTGTACAAGGGTAAGTACTAAAGCAATCAGTGAGTCACTGAATTGCATTGATAAGACCCTTTCCGTATCCAAATTTTCCAGATTTCATTCAATTGCATCTCATGAAAAGGGCTGAATGAATATTCCAGCAATGCATTTCATACTGATTGATTAGAATAGAATGCCATTGCCATGTTGATATACCCACCAAGGAAAAAGGCGGATACCGAGGGAGATAGTGGAACAAAAGAGAGGTGACCCTCCCTCACTATCAAAGATCCCAAAGGAATGCAACCAACCGACCCGGGGGGAACTTTGCCCACCTCCCGGTGATTGGGAGCCCATGTAGGGAGACTGTCATGCCATTTTATCCCTCACACAGGTACAAGGAGTGAAGAATTGAAGATTGAAGATTTTTCAAAGGTTCAAGTATCTTCAAGATCAAAACAGGGTAAAACAAGGATTTTATAGGGCACTACAGGGCATTTACAAGTTGTTACAGGTACATCCTTCATTACTAAAGTACAGGTGCAGGTATTACATGGTGCCCACAAGTCCTACTCAGCATTCTACAAGGTTTGGTAACCATTTGGGGTTACTATTTCACTTTACAGGGTCAAAACATGGCATATATAGGTCAAAACAAGGTGTAGGCTTGGACAATTCAGACTCAAAGATTGAGTTGTAGAATTTTATGTCCTAAATTTGTTATGGCATGCCATAGCTCATCTCGAAGAAGGCATTCTTAGCTTCTATTTGAACTAAAAAAATTTGAAATCGAAGTTCCCTAGCAAAAGTTATAGCCATTTTTCTGACAAGGGGTGCTGCAAGACTGCACTATTATGGCACGGCATAAGGGTAAAAATAAGGTTCAGGATGATTATTCTCAGAAAATCAGAGATTCCATGTTGGATAATGTACCTCAACAGAGCCCGGAAGAGCCTCAACAACAAGGGGAAATCAGTATACTCAATGATACCTTGTGCGTACATGAACAAAGATATAGAGAACGTCATGAGGCCCAATTATCAAGAATGGAGCAAACGATTTTGTATGCTGATCAAATGAAGTCTTCCATTGAGAAGTTAGGAGATTAATGACTCAAATATAGGCTTCTATTGACAAGTTAGTGGAATCTAATGCTCAAATTATGGCTCAATTCTCCCAATGGATGCAGATGCAAATGGGATCTAAAGAAGCTAAGGAGAAAGCCTATTCAAACAGTAAGCCTTCAGTCCCACTTCAGCCATCTAACCAAAATGGTCATGGTCATAGAATGATTGGACGAAGAGGCATCCCAAATATCCAATATGAAGTAGGTGAGACTTCATAAAGGCATGATGACTATTTGGGCAATTTGAATGGAGCTAACTCTCAAGCTTTTGGGCTGAATACTCAACTTCCTAGGGGTCCTCTACCAACATGAAGATTGCATACTGGTTCTCAGCCACCTATTGGGAGATTTCCATCTCAATTTGGGGGTTCAATGCACGGTACTCATGATCAGTCTATTTTGGGACAGCAACGATTTCATGAAAAAGAGCTAAAGGACAAGATTGTTTTAGCCAAGTTTAATGGTCAATCATCTTCACCATCTGATTTAGAGGAGTGGACCTCTAAGCTAGAATCTTACTTTGACATATTCCCAAAAGCTGGTGCATGAAGATTCATTTTTCTTCTTTTCATTTGGAAGGATTTTCCCATACTTGGTGGAGGTATATCAAAAAGGAAAACATACTTGTAGAGAATTGGGAAGCTTTCAAGGCACGTATGGCTGAAGTATTTGTCTTCCCTCTTGAAAAAGAGAAATTGGCATGGAGATGGTATGGTTTGGAACAAAGAGGCCTAAGTGTAAGAGAGTACACTAACCAATTTCTCAACCTAACCATGTATGTAGAAAGCATCAATGATGAGGCTAAGCTCCACAAGTGCATGTATGGTTTAGAGCCATCTTTATCAGCTGATGTCATGGCACAAAACCCTACTTCTCTCTTTAAGGCTATTGAGCTTGCAAAGCACTATGGAAGAAAATATAGAAGAGAATCTTAATTCCAGCCTTATTTTGGACAGCCAAGGACTGTTTTTAAACAAGGGCAAGCTGGTAGCACTTATGGCAGCAATCATGTGCCAAATGGGAGCTTACAGGTGCCAACTTATCCACCATTCAATGCTTCTAGACCTCAAAGTAATTTCAGGACAGCAAACATTCCTAGAGTTTACTTCAAACAAGGGGACAGCAAGCCTAAATCCAATTCAACCAACATGAATCCTAAGTCCATTCCTATGGATCTTTACAAAGAAAGAAAGGAGAAAGGCTTATGTTTCAAGTGTGGAAAAAAGTATACACCCGATCATGCCTCAAAGTGTGTATATAAAAATGTCAAACCCAAGCTTCAGAGTATGTTAGTCTTTGAGGATCTTGAAGATGAGATGGATGAAGCCAATGCAATTGCACTCAATGCTGAAAATGAAGATCTTGAGGAAGAAGTTGAACAAGAGTATTTCTATGATCCAGCTGACTCCTTTCCTTTTGATCCAGGTGGAAGTGTTCCTTTTGATCCAGGTGGGACTTGTAATGACACACTTGCTGCTACTAGTTGTTCTATTTCCATGGATGCTTGGAAACGATCTAAGAGCCCTAATACACTCCGTATGAAGGGTAACATTCATGGAAAGGCAGTGTTCATTCTGATAGACAATGGCAGTACCCATAGTTTTGTGAATAAGTCCATCATGGACAAGTTGGATTGTATTCCCATAGATTTACAACAGCCCATTAGAGTTCAAGTGGCCAATGGTGAAGAAGAAATCAGCACACAAATATGCCCACAGGTTTCTTTACAACTGGCTGAAAATTTTGAAGCAAAAGTAAACCTAATTACTTTGGAAATGGGGCCTATAGACATCGTACTCGGTTGTGATTGGTTGATGACATTAGGTAGGATCACTATGGATTTCTCACAGTTGTATATGGAGTTTATCTTCAATGGATAGCTCATCAATTTACAAGGAATTCCTAGTAGATCAGATTTTCAGCTTATTACCATTCAACAACTCAAAAGGGAGTACAAGAGATGCTCACAAATATTTGTTTTGCATTTGAATAAAGAGATGCAAGAGCAGCCCAATAATTCAACAAACCATCCAGCCTTGACAGCTCTTCTTGAGGAGTATGGAGATTTGTTTGAGGTGACTACTTCGTTGCCTCCCAAGAGAGCAGTAGATCATCATATTAATTTGGAGCCCAACTCAAAGACAATCAATAAGCCACCTTACATATTATCTAAGTGTGAATGAGAGGAAGTAGCCAAGCAAATCAAGGAACTTCTTGAGATGGGATTCATTGAGCCAAGTTCTTCACCTTATGCATCTCCAATTCTGTTAGTCAAAAAGAAAGATGAATCTTTCAAAATGTGCATTGACTACAGGGATCTTAATAAGATCACAATGAAGAATAGGTATCCGATACCCAGGAGTGATGATTTTCTTGATGAGCTCAAGGGGACTTGATTCTTTACGAAGATTAATTTGAGGTCAAGGTATCATCAGATTCGCATGCAAGAGGGTGATGAAGTCAAGACTGCTTTTAGGACTAATCGAGGGCTCTATCATTTCTTAGTGATGCCATTTGGGCTTACAAATGCTCCAGCTATCTTCCAAAGCCTGATGAATAAGATTTTACAGCCTTTACTCTTTCAGTTTGTCTTGGTATTGTTTGATGACATTCTGATCTATACTAAGACTTTACAGGATCACTTGGCATATATGAGGAGGGTTTCTGATGTATTAAGACATCACATGCTTTTTTCTAAATAGAAGAAATGCTCTTTCATGCAGACAGAAGTAGAATACTTGTTGGGACATATTGTCAGTGAAAAAGGAATACAGGCTGATCCTAAGAAGGTGCATTGCATAAAAGATTGGCCAACACCCACTACTACTACCTCTCTTAGAGGATTCCTTGGTTTCTCTTCAGTCTATCGTTGATTCATCAAGCATTATGTGGCTATTGCAGCTCCTTTGACTAATAGGTTAAAGAAGAAGGCTTTCTTTTGGGATGCTCTTACAGATAGTAGCTTCAACCAATTAAAGGGACTCCTTACCTTTGCTCCTATCTTAGTATGCTCAGACTTCTGTTTTATTACAGGAGCATGGAGTGATTGCCTTTGAGAGTCGTAAGCTTACAGATAAAGAAATGGCCGTGAATTTTTATGACCAGGAGATGTTGGCTACCTTGCATGCAATTAAGAAATGGCACCATTACTTATATGGCAGTCGATTCAGAGTACACAGTGATCATAGGGTTCTTAAGTATTTCCTTACTCAATCCAATCTTACTCCTAAGCAGCGTCGGTGGGTAGTACACTACAAAATTATGATTTTTACATCACTCATACAAGGGGCAAAGACAATATAGTGGCTAATTCTCTTTCTCATATGTGGGCTTGCAAATTCAACTATGACTGAATTTCATAATGATTGGATTGAAGAACTACAGGAGGCTTATCTTTTGGATGAAGAATTCAGCCATATTTTTCAGAAATTATAGCAAGGTCTTATGGAAGAAAACTCGCATTATCAATTCAAAAATGGCCTTATTTGGTTGAAAGGCAAGATTGTCGTTCCTTCTACCTCTTCTTTTACACGGAAAATTATGGAGGAACTGCATTCTTGGCCTTCAGCTAGACATTTAGGAGTTTTCAAGACCTATGACAGGATCAGCAAAAGTTTCTATTGGAAAGGACTGTGGAAAGATGTCAAGGACTTTGTTATGATGTGTATGCCTTGTCAGTAAAATAAGGACATCACCCATAAGTTAGGAGGTTTGTTACAGCCATTACCTATTCCTACATGTAAATGGACTCATATTACTATGGATTTCATTACTGGCTTGCCTACTACCAAGAAGGGATGGAATAGTATATATGTGGTGGTAGATAGACTCACCAAGGAAGCCCATTTTATTCCAACCAAGATTCAGTTTACTGCCTCTCAAGTGGCCAGTCAGTTTATGGAGCAGATTTTTAGACTACATGGATTACCGCAGGTGATTGTTCATGATAGAGACTCAAAGTTTATGAGTAAATTTTGGTATTTACATCTATGGGCACTAAATTGGCTCCATCTATGGCCTATCATCCACAAACTGATGGACAAACAGAAAGAGTTAATAAATGGTTGGAGACACATCTTCACCATTTCTACTATGATGTCCAAACTTCATGGGGTTCTTGGTTACACTTGGTTGAGTTTTCTTATAACAACTCTACCCATGCTAGTATTGGAGTTTCACCCTTTGAAGCTCTGTATGGTTACAAGATGCCCTTACCCACAGTTATCTTTAATGAAAGGATCAATCCTCATGGGAAGGAGGAGTTAGAAATAATGCAAACCCTTCTTTAGCAATGCAAGATGAATCTTAGGAAAGCTCAAGACCAAATGAAGATGTATGCTGATGAGAAGAGGCAGCCTTTAGAGTTCGAAGAAAGAGAGTTGGTCTTACTGAAGGTGCCCAAGTCTAGGTACTCTACATTAGAAGATGGATCTAGTAATAAGTTTGCTCGTAGATTTTATGGCCCCTACCGGATCCTTAAGCGCATTGGAGACTTGGCATACAAATCAGAGCTTCCCTCTTCCACAAAGATTCACAATGTCTTTCATGTTAGCCAACTCAAGCCTTTTTACAGTGATCCAGTGGATATAATTGATGAGTTCCCCCCTATTGATGAAGAAGGTCTTATTCAGTACATCCCAGAGGTTGTTATAGGTCAGCATGAGAAGAAGCTTTGATCTCATTCTATCATGGAATATTTGATCAAATGGAGAGGTTTACCACCTGAGGAAGCTTCTTGGAGGCTTGATTCTATATTGGATGAGTTTCCTTTCTTAAGGGATACATTAGTGGCTGAAGCCTATTGATTATGGAGCTAGTTATGGTGCGGACAGGATCAGGACAGCACGCTATTTTAGAACACTTTTTATTGTGCCTAATTTTCAGAATTAAGCTATCTACATGGGCTTAAAGTAATCTTCAAGAGCTCCGTTTTGATATATGGCACGCCTCATTTGGACACTTCTACTAAAAGTTATGGTAGATTTGGTCCAACAGGGTTTGTTTACACAGCAAGCTGTCTACTTCATTTTGAGATTATCTGTTGAAGATTTTATGGCTCCATATACTTTAGAAGTATTTCAAATCATGTATATAGCTAAGGCCAACTCTTGTTCTTCAATTTTAGTCCATATGTTGGTCATTCTTCATTCATTCTCCCATTTGTAAAGTTGTAAAAAACAGAGTAGTACTATGTTCTATCCATCCTTTTCTAGTCTATCAAGTTTGTTTTTTGGGACAAAAAACTTTTGGGAAGGGATGGATTGTAAGAAGCTGGGAATAAGGATTTAGTGTAAAAATAATATTGATATTATGCCATGTCACACTGCAGTATTTCTCTCTCTTCTATAGTCTTCTCTCTCCTTTTTCTCTCTCTCTAGTTCTCTCTCTCACAGATGAACCAAACGATGGGGGGAGCTATTAAAGGGGATGAAGCGGATGGAGGAGAAGAAGGATGAAGTCGTCAATGAAGAACGTTGAGGAGAAAAACATGATGAGGAGGGGCAACAGTGCAGGCGTAGCTGTGACGGCGAAAGACGTTGTTGCAGGACGGAAAGCTGAAGACGGCTAACAAATGAACGACAGAGCAGGAACGATGAAGAATGTGGTAAGGATTTGACATTGATGTGTTAGTTGAGCTCGGAGGTGAAAACTCTACTGCAGGATGAAAGGGATGACGATGCTAGGGAATGTTGGCGATATCTATAACAAAGGGATGGAACGAAGCTCGAGACGAAGACAATAACAAAGCTGTAAAATGAGACGATACGATCAAGATGAAGATGGTGATGTAAAAGGAGACCCTAAAGACGTTAAAAGGTAGCGGAGGAAGGAGATGATGAAGTTGCGAAAGTTTGACGACAGGAAGAAGATGGTGATGGAATCTGCAAAAGACTACATCAACAACAACGCAACGTAAGTAAAGTTGGCCGTCAACGATGTTGAATACATGCATGGGAACCACCTCCGCAACTTCAGTAGCACCGGGTGATAGTTGTTGTGTGAAACTAGAGTGCTGCAATCACGTATAGATGATGCAAGGAAAAAGAAATTGGCTTATGTGTAAAACACTCTGAGATTCCCCATACCTCCATCTGAAACCATGAACTTGTCTGCCTCCATCATCTTGTTTGCCTGATTCATCTTGACAACCTAAAACAATTATCAAAGAGGAGAGCACACAACTCCATGCTCATAGAACGATTGATGAAGAGAAATATATGGTCGCTTTTGCAGGAAAGGCTTTCCCATAGCCGAGGCACAATTATACCAAGTAAAATACACTATCAACCTCCTTCTTCATGATTTCTTCCATGGGCCAACATGATCCTAATGCAGATTCCACTCATCGCGGCTATACTTGAACATGGTGAAGCTATATGAACATATGTAGAGGGCTTGAGATGGAGAGTATTTGGTGGGGCCTATTCGAACTACAATCGGGATCGGGAGACGTCATCAACTTGCTGCTAAGGGATGAGTAGTCAAGAGACATGAAGAGTGCTATCATGATCATGGCCTATCGTGTTCACAAGAACTATAACTTCATACCAGAGAGTCGAGTGCAAGGACAAGGTGGTGATACTTGAAAAGATGGGTGAACTTTGAATGAGCTCATTGTTTTGCTCTTAGTTTTGGAGATTTATCTTGTTTATGCCTAAAAGGCACTCTTCAAGTTTACTACTATGGGTGTACATTATGAAAGAACCTTGAATGTAAGAAGCTATGCTATAAAAAAAAAAATTGCACACACCTTGAACTCTTCATACCTAAATGTGAACATGCTCATCTAAGCTGAAATGATGTATTGTGATTCTTTTTGCTCCATGTATTCATCTTGACTTGATTGTTCTACATCATCCTTTGCTCCCATCTTGCTAAGCACCCCTGTGACGAGCAACATTCATGAACCCTGCGCCAATTATTCCGTGCAACAACAATCTCACTAGCATGCTCACTGTTCTTTTCAAAAGGCAGTTGATCATGGAGGTGTCATCAATGATTCCAATTCTATGAGGCAATTATTACAATGGTGGTATATGAGATTAGAGATACAATATGAGGAAAAAGAAGTGAAAAACCTCTCAAGCAAAATTTATAAGTAGGGCAATATATGAAGTGAGAAAAGCAAGTTATGAAAATAGCACAACTAGACAACACCATGCCAAATGGTTGGAAACCCAAGAGAGAGATGGCAAGAAATGGAGACCTAGATAAAGATAATTATTTTGATGCATTTAGAGTCCACGAGAGAGCACAGGTACTAAGGATATGACATATCAGAACCAATAAAGAATGGATATCTCAAGCAAATCCATTGTTGCACAGATTGGATGCTAGACTTGTGTTTAGCGAACCAAAGAAGCTCTCCCTTACTCTCTTTTCTTATAAAAATTTAAAACGTGACTCATAAAACTAAAAATAGAATTAAACAATAGTAAAGAAAATTTGAGCGATGTACTATTGGGTGCAGTTTTCCCATGCATATGGAGTGGGAATCTCCTCCATGTCATATTTGTAATATTAAAATGAATCTTGCTTTGCCCAAAGATAGACCCTTTATAATCACTCTTTTCGCAAAAGAGTTTAAATCATCTGAATAGATAGTTACAATCAGTTGTACAACCCACAACTGTTAAGAGCCATAAAATATTTCTAAAATATCTTCAATATATCTCCTAGAATCTCAAGTATCAATAATTATTTACAAAGAGGATGTATGCACACTTTAGAAAAAATGGTCATGCACCTTATTAAAATATTTTAATGAAGAAGTCTTTGGAATAAATTGGCTTGCCACATATTTCCAATTCATCTTGCTCTACACACTACTTGTCGAAAATTCAAAAAATCATGTCAAGAAAATAATTAACTAAATAAATGCAGCTAGCCATAATAAATCAAGTGAAATTTCATTAAATAATTAAATCACGTAGATGTTAACACTTGAGATATGAATGTTGTCGCATCACCCATGTATGGCTTCATCCATGTTCACACTTGCAAGACTCATGCCCAAAAAGGATAGGTGTCCCCATCAACCTTTCACCCAAGAAGGAATTTACTCTTAAGAACATGCTCCATGCTCATCCCCTCATATAGGTGCCACCTGGCAACATCCTTGGTGCCTTTTCTACTTGTTGGACAAGGGCCTAGTCCATCTAAGTGGCATACAACTAGCACTAAGGATCATGGATATGTTAATGGTCATAGAGCATTCTGCTATTGGAGACCTTGGAATTGAATGGGTTGAATATTGTAAAAGGAGACCTAGTGGTTGTAATTTTTCTCCATAGAGTCTAGTTTGGCTTTTAGGGAGGTGATCTCCACATCATGATGTGAAGTTCTATAGCTTCATTGTTCACTTGTCTTCAAAGAACAGGGTAGTACTCAAGCATCATGCCATCTTTATTAATTGTGTAATGGCATCCAACTCTCTTTTGCACTTGCAAGTAGAGGTGCTACCAGCAAGATGAGGATGGAGAGGTGATAGATTGAACAACAAGGAATGCAACAAGCTTCTTTTACATGGCATGCAGCATCTTCCTCCATTTCCTTTCTACTTGCTTCCTCAATAATTTTCATGGTGTGCTTGCTTTCCTGACAATTTTCAAGCTTTCTCAACAATCTTCATGATGTGCTTACTTTCTCAACCATTTCAAGGTATGTGACTACTTGTTTCTCACCTTCAATTGCTTTTTCTTAGCTTTCTATAGTTGTTTCCTTTCTTCTATAGCTCTATACATTGTTTTCTCAACATGTTTCTTTGTAGCTACCTCTATAAACTTTTCTTCCTCAATGAGCCACTTTTTATTTTATGGCTTTATTGGCAACTTCCTCCTTTTTAAGTTCACAAGATTCTTCATTTCAAGGCATAGGAGACTCA